>NC_069500.1:345779543-345861188 GCF_027579735.1 Bombina bombina
GATCCAAATTTCTTTGAAAAAACGTAACCTGCCCCCTACCAGCTGAGCTGGAATGAGGGCCGCACCTTCATGTGGACTTAGAAGCAGGCTTTGCCTTTCTAGCAGGCTTGGATTTATTCCAGACCGGAGATGGTTTCCAAACTGAAACTGCTCCTGAGGATGAAGGATTAGGCTTTTGTTCTTTGTTGAAACGAAAGGAACGAAAACGATTATTAGCCCTGTTTTTACCCTTAGATTTTTTATCCTGTGGTAAAAAAGTTCCTTTCCCACCAGTAACAGTTGAGATAATAGAATCCAACTGAGAACCAAATAATTTGTTACCCTGGAAAGAAATGGAAAGTAGAGTTGATTTAGAAGCCATATCAGCATTCCAAGTCTTAAGCCATAAAGCTCTTCTAGCTAAAATAGCTAGAGACATAAACCTGACATCAACTCTGATAATATCAAAAATGGCATCACAGATAAAATTATTAGCATGCTGAAGAAGAATAATAATATCATGAGAATCATGATCTGTTACTTGTTGCGCTAAAGTTTCCAACCAAAAAGTTGAAGCTGCAGCAACATCAGCCAATGATATAGCAGGTCTAAGAAGATTACCTGAACACAGATAAGCTTTTCTTAGAAAGGATTCAATTTTCCTATCTAAAGGATCCTTAAACGAAGTACCATCTGACGTAGGAATAGTAGTACGTTTAGCAAGGGTAGAAATAGCCCCATCAACTTTAGGGATTTTGTCCCAAAATTCTAATCTGTCAGACGGCACAGGATATAATTGCTTAAAACGTTTAGAAGGAGTAAATGAATTACCCAATTTATCCCATTCTTTGGAAATTACTGCAGAAATAGCATTAGGAACAGGAAAAACTTCTTTAAGTAAAGAACGAATAAATTCCATTTTAAATAAATATGAAGATTTATCAGCATCAATCTCTGAGACAGAATCCTCTGAACCGGAAGAGTCATCAGAATCAGAATGATGATGTTCATTTAAAAATTCATCTGTAGGGAGAGAAGTTTTAAAAGATTTTTTACGTTTACTAGAAGGAGAAATAACAGACATAGCCTTCTTGATGGATTCAGAAACAAAATCTCTTATGTTATCAGGAACATTCTGCACCTTAGATGTTGAAGGAACTGCAACAGGCAATGGTACTTTACTAAAGGAAATATTATCTGCATTAACAAGTTTGTCATGACAATTAATACAAACAACAGCCGGAGGAATAGCTACCAAAAGTTTACAGCAGATACACTTAGCTTTGGTAGATCCAGCACTAGACAGCGATTTTCCTGTAGTATCTTCTGACTCAGATGCAACGTGAGACATCTTGCAATATGTAAGAGAAAAAACAACATATAAAGCAAAATTGATCAAATTCCTTAAATGACAGTTTCAGGAATGGGAAAAAATGCCAAAGAACAAGCTTCTAGCAACCAGAAGCAATGAAAAATGAGACTTAAATAATGTGGAGACAAAAGCGACGCCCATATTTTTTAGCGCCAAATAAGACGCCCACATTATTTGGCGCCTAAATGCTTTTGGCGCCAAAAATGACGCCACATCCGGAACGCCGACATTCTTGGCGCAAAATAACGTCAAAAAATGACGCAACTTCCGGCGACACGTATGACGCCGGAAACGGAAAAGAATTTTTGCGCCAAAAAAGTCCGTGCCAAAAATGACGCAATAAAATGAAGCATTTTCAGCCCCCGCGAGCCTAACAGCCCACAGGGAAAAAAGAGTCAAATTTTTGAAGGTAAGAAAAAATGAATAATTCAAATGCATAATCCCAAATATGAAACTGACTGTCTGAAAAATAAGGAAAGTTGAACATTCTGAGTCAAGGCAAATAAATGTTTGAATACATATATTTAGAACTTTATAAACAAAGTGCCCAACCATAGCTTAGAGTGTCACAGAAAATAAGATTTACTTACCCCAGGACACTCATCTACATGTTTGTAGAAAGCCAAACCAGTACTGAAACGAGAATCAGCAGAGGTAATGGTATATATAAGAGTATATCGTCGATCTGAAAAGGGAGGTAAGAGATGAATCTCTACGACCGATAACAGAGAACCTATGAAATAGACCCCGTAGAAGGAGATCACTGCATTCAAATAGGCAATACTCTCCTCACATCCCTCTGACATTCACTGCACGCTGAGAGGAAAACCGGGCTCCAACTTGCTGCGGAGCGCATATCAACGTAGAATCTAGCACAAACTTACTTCACCACCTCCATCGGAGGCAAAGTTTGTAAAACTGAATTGTGGGTGTGGTGAGGGGTGTATTTATAGGCATTTTGAGGTTTGGGAAACTTTGCCCCTCCTGGTAGGAATGTATATCCCATACGTCACTAGCTCATGGACTCTTGCTAATTACATGAAAGAAAACTAACTATAATACACCACTCTCCTCTTACTACGTCCATCTTTGTTTAGAGTTGCAAGAGAATGACTGGATATGGCAGTGAGGGGAGGAGCTATATAGCAGCTCTGCTGTGGGTGATCTTCTTGCAACTTCCTGTTGGGAAGGAGAATATCCCACAAGTAATGGATGATCCGTGGACTGGATACACTTAACAAGAGAAATGTAAAGTTTTTTTTAATTTGATCGCATTTGGCGGTGAAATGGTGGCATGAAATATACCAAAATGGGCCTAGATCAATACTTGGGGCTGTCTACTACACTAAAGCTAAAATTACCCCAAAAAGCTCCCTACATGCTCCCTAATTAACCCCTTCACTGCTGGGCATAATACACGTGTGGTGCGCAGTGGCATTTAGTGGCATTCTAATTACTAAAAAGCAACACCAAAGCCATATAAGTCTGCTATTTCTGAACAAAGGGGATTCCAGAGAAGAATTTACAACCATTTGTGCCATAATTGCACAAGCTGTTTGTAAATAATTTCAATGAGAAACCTAAAGTTTGTGAAAAAAATTGTGAAAAAGTGAACGATTTTTTTTATTTGATCGCATTTGGCAGTGAATTGGTGGCATGAAATATACCAAAATGGGTCTAGATCAATACTTTGGGTTGTCTACTAAAAAAAAATATATACATGTCAATGGATATTCAGAGATTCCTGAAAGATATCAGTGTTCTAATGTAACTAGTGCTAATTGTGGGGGAAAAAATGGTTTGGAAATAGCAAAGTGCTACTTGTATTTATGGCCCTATAACTTGCAAAAAAAGCAAAGAACATGTAAACATTGGGTATTTCTAAACTCAGGACAAAATTTAGAAACTATTTAGCATAGGAGTTTTTTGGTGGTTGTAGATATGTAACAGATTTTGGGGGTCAAAGTTAGAAAAAGTGTATTTTTTTTCCATTTTTCCTCATTTTATAATTTTTTTTATAGTAAATTATAAGATATGATGAAAATAATGGTATCTTTAGAAAGTCCATTTAATGGCGAGAAAAACGGTATATAATATGTGTGGGTACAGTAAATGAGTAAGAGGAAAATTACAGTTAAACACAAACACCGCAAAAATGTAAAAATAGCCTTGGTCCCAAACGGACAGAAAATGGAAAAGTGCTGTGGTCATTAAGGGGTTAAAATAGTATTGTTTTAATAGTGATAACAGAATTTATGTTTACCTGATAAATTTCTTTCTCCAACGGTGTGTCCGGTCCACGGCTTCATCCTTACTTGTGGGATATTCTCTTCCCCTACAGGAAATGGCAAAGAGAGCACCAAGCAAGAGCTGTCCATATAGCTCCGCCCCCCAGTCATTTGACCGACGGTTAGGAGAAAAAGGAGAAACTATAGGGTGCCGTGGTGACTGTAGTGTATAAAGAAAGAAATTTTTCAAACCTGGTTAAAAACCAGGGCGGGCCGTGGACCGGACACACCGTTGGAGAAAGAAATTTATCAGGTAAACATAAATTCTGTTTTCTCCAACATTGGTGTGTCCGGTCCACGGCTTCATCCTTACTTGTGGGAACCAATACCAAAGCTTTAGGACACGGATGAAGGGAGGGAGCAAACCAGGTTACCTAAACGGAAGGCACCACGGCTTGCCAAACCTTTCTCCCAAAAATAGCCTCCGAAGAAGCATAAGTATCGAATTTGTAAAATTTGGCAAAGGTATGCAGAGAAGACCAAGTCGCTGCCTTACAGATCTGATCAACAGAAGCCTCGTTCTTGAAAGCCCATGTGGAAGCCACAGCTCTAGTAGAATGAGCTGTAATTCGTTCAGGAGGCTGCCGTCCGGCAGTCTCATAAGCCAAATGGATGATGCTTTTCAGCCAAAAAGAAAGAGAGGTAGCAGTAGCTTTCTGCCCTCTCCTCTTACCAGAATACACAACAAACAAAGTGATGTCTGTCTGAAATCCTTTGTTGCTTCTAAATAGAACTTTAAAGCACGGACCACATCTAGATTGTGTAACAAGCGTTCCTTCTTTGAAACTGGATTCGGACACAGAGAAGGAACAACAATTTCCTGGTTAATATTCTTGTTGGAAACGACCTTTGGAAGAAAACCAGGCTTGGTACGTAAAACTACCTTATCTGTATGGAATACCAGATAGGGAGAAGTACACTGCAAAGCAGATAATTCAGAAACTCTTCTAGCAGAAGAAATAGCAACCAAAAACAGAACTTTCCAAGATAGTAACTTAATATCTATGGAATGCATGGGTTCAAACGGAACCCCTGAAGAACTGAAAGAACTAAATTTAGACTCCAAGGAGGAGTCATGGGTCTGTAAACAGGCTTGATTCTAACCAACGCCTGTACAAACGCCTGTACATCTGGCACTGCTGCCAGACGTTTGTGTAACAAAACAGACAGAGCAGATATCTGTCTTTTTAAGGAACTAGCTGACAAACCTTTATCCAGACCTTCTTGGAGAAAGGAAAACATAATTTATGCTTACCTGATAAATTTATTTCTCTTGTAGTGTGTTCAGTCCACGGGTCATCCATTACTTATGGGATATATTCTCCTTCCCAACAGGAAGTTGCAAGAGGATCACCCAAGCAGAGCTGCTATATAGCTCCTCCCCTCACATGTCATATCCAGAAAGGAAAAACTATAGGGTGCAGTGGTGACTGGAGTTTTAATTAAAATTTAGAACTGCCTCAAAAAAAGACAGGGCTGGCCGTGGACTAAACACACTACAAGAGAAATAAATTTTAGGTAAGCATAAATTATGTTTTCTCTTGTTAAGTGTGTTCAGTCCACGGGTCATCCATTACTTATGGGATACCAATACCAAAGCTAAAGTACACGGATGATGGGAGGGACAAGGCAGGAACATTAAACAGAAGGAACCACTGCCTGTAGAACCTTTCTCCCAAAACCAGCCTCCAAAGAAACAAAAGTGTCAAATTTGTAAAATTTTGAAAAGGTATGAAGTGAAGACCAAGTTGCAGCCTTGCAAATCTGTTCAACAGAGGCCTCATTTTTAAAGGCCCAGGTGGAAGCCACCGCTCTAGTGGAATGAGCTGTAATTCTTTCAGGAGGCTGCTGTCCAGCAGTCTCATAGGCTAAACGTATTATGCTACGAAGCCAAAAAGAGAGAGAGGTGGCCGAAGCCTTTTGACCTCTCCTCTGACCAGAATAAACGACAAACAGAGAAGAAGTTTGCCGAAAATCTTTAGTTGCCTGTAAGTAGAACTTCAGGGCACGGACTACGTCCAGATTATGCAAAAGATGTTCCTTCTTTGAGGAAGGATTAGGACATAATGATGGAACAACAATCTCTTGATTGATATTCCTGTTAGAAACAACCTTAGGTAAAAACCCAGGTTTAGTACGCAGAACTACCTTGTCTGAATGAAAAATCAGATAAGGAGAATCGCAATGTAAGGCAGATAACTCAGAGACTCTTCGAGCCGAGGAAATAGCCATCAAAAACAGAACTTTCCAAGATAAAAGCTTAAAGGGACACAACCCAATTTTTTTATTTTCTAATTCAGAAAGAGCATGCAATTTTAAGCAACTTTCTAATTTACTCCTATTATCAATTTTTCTTTGTTCTCTTGCTATCATTATTTGAAAAATTAGGCATCTAAGCTTTTATTTGGTTTCAGTACTCTGGAAAGCACATTTTTATTGGTGGATGAATTTATCCACCAATCAGCAAGGACAACCCAGGTTGTTCACCAAAAATGGGCCGGCATCTAAACTGACATTCTTGCATTTCAAATAAAGATGCCAAGAGAATGAAGAAAATTTGATAATAGGAGTAAATTAGAAAGTTGCTTAAAATTTCATGCTCAATCTGAATCACGAAAGAAAATTTTTGGGTACAGTGTCCCTTTAATATCAATGGAATGAAGGGGTTCAAACGGAACACCTTGAAGAACTTTAAGAACCAAGTTTAAGCTCCACAGAGGAGCAACAGTTTTAAACACAGGCTTAATCCTAGCCAAAGCCTGACAAAAAGCCTGGACGTCTGGATTCTCTGCCAGACGTTTGTGTAAAAGAATAGACAGAGCAGAAATCTGTCCCTTTAACGAACTAGCGGATAAACCCTTTTCTAAACCTTCTTGTAGAAAAGCCAATATCCTAGGAATCCTAACCTTACTCCATGAGTAACTCTTGGATTTACACCAATATAAATATTTACGCCATATCTTATGGTAAATCTTTCTGGTAACAGGTTTCCGAGCCTGTATTAATGTATCAATTACCGACTCCGAAAAACCACGCTTTGATAGAATCAAGCGTTCAATCTCCATGCAGTCAGCCTCAGAGAAATTAGGCTTGGATGGTTGAAAGGACCCTGAATTAGAAGGTCCTGCCTCAGAGGCAGAGACCATGGTGGACGGAACGACATGTCCACTAGGTCTGCATACCAGGTCCTGCGTGGCCACGCAGGCGCTATCAGAATCACCGATGCTCTCTCCTGTTTGATCCTGGCAATCAGTCAAGGTAGCAACGGAAATGGTGGAAACAGATAAGCCATGTTGAAAACCCAAGGGGCTGCATCTACCAGCACCGCTCCCGGGTCCCTGGACCTGGATCCGTAACAAGGAAGCTTGGCGTTCTGGCGAGATGCCATGAGATCCAGCTCCGGTTCGCCCCACCGAAGAATCAGTTGAGCAAACACCTCCGGGTGAAGTTCCCACTCCCCCGGATGAAAGGTCTGGCGACTTAGAAAATCCGCCTCCCAGTTTTCCACGCCTGGGATGTAGATCGCTGACAGATGACAAGAGTGAGACTCTGCACAGCGAATTATCTTCGAGACTTCCAACATCGCTAGGGAACTCCTGGTTCCCCCTTGATGATTGATGTAAGCCACAGTCGTGATGTTGTCCGACTGAAATCTGATGAACCTCAGTGTTGCTAACTGAGGCCAAGCTAGAAGAGCATTGAATATTGCTCTTAACTCCAGAATGTTTATTGGGAGGAGTTTCTCCTCCTGAGTCCACGATCCCTGAGCCTTCAGGGAGTTCCAGACTGCACCCCAGCCTAGTAGGCTGGCATCTGTTGTTACAATCGTCCAATCTGGTCTGCGAAAAGTCATTCCTTTGGACAGATGAACCCGCGACAACCACCAGAGAAGAGAATCTCTGGCCTCCCGGTCCAGATTTAGTAAAGGGGACAGATCTGAGTAATCCCCATTCCACTGACTTAGCATGCATAGTTGCAGCGGTCTGAGATGCAGGCGCGCAAATGGCACTATGTCCATTGCCGCGACCATTAAGCCGATTACTTCCATGCACTGAGCTACTGATGGGCTTGGAATGGAATGAAGGACACGGCAAGCATTTAGGATTTTTGATAACCTGGACTCCGTCAGGTAAATCTTCATCTCTACAGAATCTATAAGAGTCCCTAGAAAGGTAACCCTTGTGAGTGGTAACAGAACTCTTTTCCATGTTCACTTTCCACCCATGCGACCTCAGAAATGCTAGAACTATCTCTGTATGAGACTTTGCATTTTGAAAACTTGACGCTTGTATCAGAATGTCGTCTAGGTACGGAGCCACCGATATGCCTCGCGGTCTTATTACCGCCAGAAGCGAGCCCAGAACCTTTGTAAAAATTCTCGGGGCCGTAGCCAACCCGAAGGGAAGAGCTACAAACTGGTAATGCCTGTCTAGAAAGGCAAACCGTAGGTACCGAAAATGATCTTTGTGAATCGGTATGTGAAGGTAGGCATCCTTTAAGTCCACTGTGGTCATATATTGACCCTCTTGGATCATGGGTAGGATTGTTCGAATAGTTTCCATCTTGAACGATGGAACCCTTAGGAATTTGTTTAAGATCTTCAGGTCCAAGATTGGCCTGAAGGTTCCCTCTTTTTTGGGAACCACAAACAGATTTGAGTAAAAACCTTGCCCTTGTTCCGTCCGCGGAACCGGGTGGATCACTCCCATTACTTGTACACATCGTAGAAATGCCTCTTTCTTTATCAGATTTGTTGATAACCTTGACAGATGAAATCTCCCTTGTGGAGGAGAAGTTTTGAAGTCCAGAAGGTATCCCTGAGATATTATCTCCAATGCCCAGGGATCCTGGACATCTCTTGCCCAGGCCTGGGCGAAGAGAGAAAGTCTGCCCCCCACTAGATCCGTTTCCGGATAGGGGGCCCTTTCTTCATGCTGTCTTCGGGGCAGAAGTAGGTTTTCTGGCCTGCTTGCCCTTGTTCCAGGACTGGTTGCCTTTCCAACCCTGTCTGTAACGAGTAGCAGTCCCTTCCTGTTTTGGAGCGGAGGAAGTTGATGCTGCTCCTGCCTTGAAATTACGAAAGGCACGAAAATTAGACTGTTTGGCCTTTGATTTGGCCCTGTCCTGAGGAAGGGTGTGACCCTTACCACCAGTAATGTCAGCAATAATTTCTTTCAAGCCAGGCCCGAATAAGGTTTGCCCTTTGAAAGGAATATTAAGCAATTTAGATTTAGAAGTTACATCTGCTGACCAGGATTTAAGCCATAGCGCTCTGCGCACCTGGATGGCGAATCCGGAGTTCTTAGCCGTGAGTTTGGTTAAATGCACAACGGCATCCGAAACAAAAGCATTAGCTAGCTTAAGGGCTTTAAGCTTGTTCATAATCTCATCCAATGGTGCTGTGCGAATAGCCCCTTCCAGAGACTCAAACCAGAATGCCGCTGCAGCAGTGACAGGCGCAATGCATGCAAGGGGCTGTAATATAAAACCTTGTTGAACAAACATTTTCTTAAGGTAACCTTCTAATTTTTTATCCATTGGATCTGAGAAAGCACAACTATCCTCCACCGGGATAGTGGCACGCTTGGCTAAAGTAGAAACTGCTCCCTCCACCTTAGGGACCGTCTGCCATAAGTCTCGTGTGGTGGCATCTATCGGGAACATTTTTCTAAATATCGGAGGAGGGGAAAAGGGCACACCGGATCTATCCCACTCCTTGTTAATAATCTCTGTAAGCCTTTTAGGTATAGGAAAAACGTCAGTACACACCGGTACCGCATAGTATTTATCCAGCCTACATAATTTCTCTGGGATTGCAACCGTGTCGCAATCATTCAGAGCCGCTAACACCTCCCCTAGCAATACACGGAGGTTCTCAAGCTTAAATTTAAAATTTGAAATTTCTGAATCCGGTCTCCCCGGATCAGATCCGTCACCCACAGAATGAAGCTCTCCGTCCTCATGTTCTGCAAATTGTGACGCAGTATCGGACATGGCTCTCGTGTCATCGGCGCGCTCTGTCCTTAACCCAGAGCTATCGCGCTTGCCTCTTAACTCAGGCAAATTTGATAATACTTCTTTCATAACATTAGCCATATCATGCAAAGTGATTTGTAAGGGCCTTGATGTACATGGCGCCACAATCTCACGCATCTCATGAGCGGGAGGCGAAGGTACTGACACGTGAGGAGAGTTAGGCGGCATAACTTCCCCCTCGTTGTCTGGTGATAATTTCTTTACCAGTAAAGACTGACTTTTATTTAAAGTAACATCAATACAATTGGTACACATATTTCTATTGGGCTCCACATTGGCTTTTAAACATAATGAACAAGTAGATTCATCTGTATCAGACATGTTTAAACAGACTAGCAATGAAGGCTAGCAAGCTTGGAAAAAAATCTTTCAATAAATTTACAAGCAATAGAAAAAAAACGCTGCAGCGCTCTTAAAAACACAAAAAAAAAAAAACTGTCACAGTTGAAATAACAATGATCTAACTCAGTTATAGCCAACAATTATAACAGTAAATGTATGAATTTAGCAGAGGATTGCACCCACTAGCAAATGGATGATTAACCCCTCAATACCCAAAAAACGGATAATCAATTTAAGATTTAACGCTTTTATCACAGTCAAACACACTGTCACAGGTCTGCTGTGACTGATTACCTCCCTCAAAAATGAATTTTGAAGACCCCTGAGCTCTCTGGAGACGTCCTGGATCAAGGAGGAAGAAGCAGGAAGACTGTGCTAGAATTTTAACTGCGCAACAAGGCGCTAAAAAAGGCCCCTCCCACTCATATTACAACAGTGGGAGACCTGTTACAACGGTTTCTATGCAGAAATATACGTTAGCCATATAGAAAAAAGTCTAACTCAATGCTAGGCGATAAAAAACGTTCCCAAAGTGCTTTTAAGTGCACAAAACACTCCAAATGCCATTAAAATATGAAATAAAACAATCGATTTAGCCCACAATAGTGTCAACCAGTGTATAGCCCATTTGTAAGCCTTAATCTGTTATGAGTCTAAGAAAATGCCTTACTTACCCCTTAAGGGAAAAATGACAGTCTTCTACCATTAACATGTCTTGTTAGAAATATGACTGATCATACCTTGAGCAGAAAAGTCTGCAAACTGTTCCCCCCAACTGAAGTTCTCTGGGCTCAACAGTCCTGCGTGGTAACAGCAATTGATTTTAGTTACTGCTGCTAAAATCATACTCCTCTAAACAGAACTCCTCATCCTTTTCTGTTTTAGAGTAAATAGTACAAACCGGCACTATTTTAAAATAACAAACTCTTGATAGAAGAATAAAAAACTACAACTAACACCACATACTCTTTACCATCCCTGTGGAGATGCTACTTGTTCAGAGCGGCAAAGAGAATGACTGGGGGGCGGAGCCAGAGGGGGAGCTATATGGACAGCTCTTGCTGGGTGCTCTCTTTGCCATTTCCTGTAGGGGAAGAGAATATCCCACAAGTAAGGATGAAGCCGTGGACCGGACACACCAATGTTGGAGAAAGATCTCTATATATATTTTTATAGAATTGTTTACTGAATATTTGTTAAAAGTTGTATTGTTGTATAAGTTGTATTGTAAGTATTTAGCTCGCCATTATTGGTTTGACATTTTTGGATATTGCAACTCCTTCGTTACTATGTAGCATTATTGTTGACAGTCAAAATCGAAATTGGCCCCCGGTATCGAATATACGTATATTCCTTTGATAGAAGGGAGCAGTTTAATATGTTACATAGGGTACGCTTAGTTATGTTGCGTGTATATAGTAAGTTTTAACTGAGAAAGGTTTAGCATTTTATAGAATATTTATTACAGGGAGAAGTGGTAATGTTGTTGTATTAAAAAAAAACACATTGTTACTATTGGTCCGATAGGTTTCTACACTATCCAATCACGACTGAGGTATAGGTATAAACTGACCTGGAAGAGAATGCCCCGATAAGAGCTTGAAAAATATTACTTTGAAACGCGTTGCTCATGTGACCTCCTTAACGGAGTACACCTGTTAACTGCATAGAGCATAGTGATCTCGTCTTCGGCGCTCCTGAATTCAGGCTACGGCACCTCTGACTTTCCTGGCTGGTTGTATATTAGCCGGACTGTGCAGTGTGTATTCAGCTAGCAGCCGTTTGAGAAACATGCTTCAAAATTGCGGTATTTATTTTGCATTCTCAGAGACTCTCAGAGACTTTTTATAAGGTGGTTTCTGCCCTGTTTGGACATTTATACATGTGTGTAGCTGTTAACTGACACATACGGGACACCAGCTTCCAACTACTACGCAGATTACAGCAGTTTTATACTAAGATTTTTCTTTTCTACTAGGAGGATTTTACACAATACAAAAAGGTTCCCATCATCCAAGAAAGTTCAATGAACACTTTCTTATCTTTGGTGTTGAGGACCACGCTCCTACTAACGGACAATGAATTTTATAAAGACTTTCTACTGTCCGGTTGTTCATATCTTGTATAATATTAACTTGTTCATTATCTACTTGTATTTTATTTTTTTGCTATTTTATTTGATTTGCCATTCCAAGTGCATTATCAAGCGGTTTGTTGTTAGAAGTGGTTTCTTTATTGTCTATTAAGGTCGACCTTAATTGTGTTATTTTATTAAAAATATATTTGTATTTATTTTAGAATATTTCTGAATATCTATTGAATATTAGCTTATTAGGCTTTGGTGCCGAGTTTGAATTGATAGAATTGTACTGTTGTATTTGGCATCTGTGGTTAATTTTCTGCGTTTGCATGCAGTCACTTTTTTCAGTTCTCTCTTTTAAATAATATTCAATTTTATATTTCATATTGTATCTTGTTTTTAGATATATTTTCTAACTATCCAATACAGTTACACTTTAGCTTTTTGGAAGCGCTCCATGGTATTCTATTTTTTCTTACGTGCTTATTATTAAGGAGTTTAGAGACCTTATTTTCCCTATTGGAGTTTGTGTAGCAGTTTTATTCTGGCGCAGGTTATCTTGGTATTTTTGCTTTAGAAATTTTAATTCTGGTTAGAGCCTGACAAAAAGACTGAACGTCTGGAACCTCTTCCAAACGTTTGTATAGTAAAATTGACAAAGCAGAGATTTGTCCCTTTAAGGAACTTGCTGAAAACCCTTTCTCCAATCCTTCTTGGAGAAAATACAGAATCCTGGGAATCCTAACTTTACTCCATGAGTAGCCCTTGGATTCACACCAAAAAAACATAATTTATGTAAGAACTTACCTGATAAATTCATTTCTTTCATATTAGCAAGAGTCCATGAGCTAGTGACGTATGGGATATACATTCCTACCAGGAGGGGCAAAGTTTCCCAAACCTCAAAATGCCTATA
This sequence comes from Bombina bombina, assembly GCF_027579735.1. Classification (NCBI taxonomy): domain Eukaryota; kingdom Metazoa; phylum Chordata; class Amphibia; order Anura; family Bombinatoridae; genus Bombina; species Bombina bombina. The sequence continues at coordinate 345,792,557 of NC_069500.1, forward strand.
AATACACCCCTCACCACACCCACAAATCAGTTTAACGAATAGCCAAGAAGTGGGGTGATAAGAAAAAAGTGCGAAGCATAAATATAAGGAATTGGAATAATTGTGCTTTATACAAAAAAATCATAACCACCACAAAAAAGGGTGGGCCTCATGGACTCTTGCTAATATGAAATAAATGAATTTATCAGGTAAGTTCTTACATAAATTATGTTTTCTTTCATGTAATTAGCAAGAGTCCATGAGCTAGTGACGTATGGGATAATGACTACCCAAGATGTGGATCTTCCACGCAAGAGTCACTAGAGAGGGAGGGATAAAATAAAGACAGCCGATAAAATATTCCACACCCAAAATAAAGTTCAAATCTTATAATGAAAAAAACTGAAATTATAAGCAGAAGAATCAAACTGAAACAGCTGCCTGAAGTACTTTTCTACCAAAAACTGCTTCAGAAGAAGAAAACACATCAAAATGGTAGAATTTAGTAAAAGTATGCAAAGAAGACCAAGTTGCTGCTTTGCAAATCTGATCAACCGAATCTTCATTCCTAAACGCCCAGGAAGTAGAAACTGACCTAGTAGAATAAGCTGTAATCCTTTGAGGCGGAGTTTTACCCGACTCGACATAAGCATGATGAATTAAAGATTTCAACCAAGATGCCAAAGAAATGGCAGAAGCCTTCTGAGCTTTCCTAGAACCGGAAAAGATAACAAATAGACTAGAAGTCTTTCGGAAATTCTTAGTAGCTTCAACATAATATTTCAAAGCTCTAACTACATCCAAAGAATGCAATGATTTCTCCTTAGAATTCTTAGGATTAGGACATAATGAAGGAACCACAATTTCTCTACTAATGTTGTTAGAATTCACAACCTTAGGTAAAAATTTAAAAGAAGTTCGCAACACCGCCTTATCCTGGTGAAAAATCAGAAAAGGAGACTCACAAGAAAGAGCAGATAATTCAGAAACTCTTCTGGCAGAAGAGATGGCCAAAAGGAACAAAACTTTCCAAGAAAGTAATTTAATGTCCAGGAGAAATTAACTTAATGACAGGTTTTATACGAACCAAAGCTTGTACAAAACAATGAATATCAGGAAGATTAGCAATCTTTCTGTGAAAAAGAACAGAAAGAGCAGAGATTTGTCCTTTCAAGAAACTTGCAGACAAACCTTTCTCCAAACCATCCTGAAGAAACTGTAAAATTCTCGGAATTCTAAAAGAATGCCAGGAAAAATGATGAGAAAGACAGCAAAAAATATAAGTCTTCCAGACTCTATAATATATCTCCCTAGATACGGATTTACGAGCCTGTAACATAGTATTAATCACAGAGTCAGAGAAACCTCTTTGACTAAGAATCAAGCGTTCAATCTCCATACCTTTAAATTTAAGGATTTGAGATCCTGATGGAAAAAAGGACCTTGCGACAGAAGGTCTGGTCTTAACGTTAAAGTCCACGGTTGGCAAGAGGCCATCCGGACAAGATCCGCATACCAAAACCTGTGAGGCCATGCTGGAGCTACCAGCAGAACAAACGAGCATTCCTTCAGAATCTTGGAGATTACTCTTGGAAGAAGAACTAGAGGCGGAAAGATATAGGCAGGATGATACTTCCAAGGAAGTGACAATGAATCCACTGCTTCCGCTTGAGGATCCCTGGATCTGGACAGATACCTGGGAAGTTTCTTGTTTAGATGAGAGGCCATCAAATCTATTTCTGGAAGTCCCCACATTTGAACAATCTGAAGAAATACCTCTGGGTGAAGAGACCATTCGCCCGGATGTAACGTTTGGCGACTGAGATAATCCGCTTCCCAATTGTCTATACCTGGGATATGAACCGCAGAAACTAGACAGGAGCTGGATTCTGCCCATACCAGAATTCGAGATACTTCTTTCATAGCCAGAGGACTGTGAGTCCCTCCTTGATGATTGATGTATGCCACAGTTGTGACATTGTCTGTCTGAAAACAAATGAACGATTCTCTCTTTAGAAGAGGCCATGACTGAAGAGCTCTGAAAATTGCACGGAGTTACAAAATATTGATCGGTAATCTCACCTCCTGAGATTCCCAAACCCCTTGTGCTGTCAGAGACCCCCACACAGCTCCCCAACCTGTAAGACTTGCATCTGTTGAAATTACAGTCCAGGTCGGAAGAACAAAGAAGCCCCCTGAACTAAACGATGGTGATCTGTCCACCACGTCAGAGAGTGTCGTACAATCGGTTTTAAAGATATTAATTGAGATATCTTTGTGTAATCCCTGCACCACTGGTTCAGCATAGAGAGCTGAAGAGGTCGCATGTGAAAACGAGCAAAGGGGATCGCGTCCGATGCAGCAGTCATAAGACCTAGAATTTCCATGCATAAGGCTAGCGAAGGGCATGATTGTGACTGAAGGTTTCGACAAGCTGATATCAATTTTAGACGTCTTTTGTCTGTCAAAGACAGAGTCATGGACACTGAATCTATCTGGAAACCTAAAAAGGTTACCCTTGTCTGAGGAATCAATTAACTTTTCGGTAAATTGATGCTCCAACCATGATCTTGAAGAAACAACACAAGTCGATTCGTATGAGATTCTGCTAAATGTTAAGACTGAGCAAGTACCAAGATATTGTCCAAATAAGGAAATACCACAATACCCTGTTCTCTGATTACAGACAGAAGGGCACCGAGAACCTTTGTAAAAATTCTTGGAGCTGTTGCTAGGCCAAACGGTAGAGCCACAAACTGGCTTGTCTAGGAAAGAGAATCTCAGAAACTGATAGTGATCTGGATGAATCGGAATATGCAGATATGCATCCTGTAAATCTATTGTAGACATATAATGCCCTTGCTGAACAAAAGGCAGGATAGTCCTTACAGTTACCATTTTGAATGTTGGTATCCTTACATAACGATTCAATATTTTTAGATCCAGAACTGGTCTGAAGGAATTCTCCTTCTTTGGTACAATGAAGAGATTTGAATAAAACCCCAGCCCCTGTTCCAGAACTGGAACTGGCATAATTACTCCAGCCAACTCTAGATCTGAAACACATTTCAGAAATGCTTGAGCCTTCGCTGGGTTTACTGGGACACGGGAAAGAAAAAATCTCTTTGCAGGAGGCCTTATCTTGAAGCCAATTCTGTACCCTTCTGAAACAATGTTCTGAATCCAAAGATTGTGAATGGAATTGATCCAAATTTCTTTGAAAAAACGTAATCTGCCCCCTACCAGCTGAGCTGGAATGAGGGCCGCACCTTCATGTGGACTTAGGAGCTGGCTTTGATTTTCTAAAAGGCTTGGATTTATTCCAGACTGGAGATGGTTTCCAAACTGATACCGCTCCTGAGGATGAAGGATCAGGCTTTTGTTCCTTGTTGTGACGAAAGGAACGAAAACAATTATTAGACCTAAATTAACCTTTAGATTTTTTATCCTGTGGTAAAAAAGTTCCTTTCCCTCCAGTAACAGTTGAGATAATAGAATCCAACTGAGAACCAAATAATTTATTACCCTGGAAAGAAAGGGAAAGCAGAGTAGACTTAGAAGACATATCAGCATTCCAAGTTTTAAGCCATAAAGCTCTTCTAGCTAAAATAGCTAAAGACATATACCTGACATCAACTCTAATGATATCAAAGATGGCATCACAAATAAAATTATTAGCATGTTGAAGAAGATTAATAATGCTATGAGAATTATGATCTGTTACTTGTTGCGCTAAAGCTTCTAACCAAAAAGTTGAAGCTGCAGCAACATCCGCTAAAGATATAGCAGGTCTAAGAAGATTACCTGAACACAAGTAAGCTTTTCTTAGAAAGGATTCAATTTTCCTATCTAAAGGATCCTTAAAGGAAGTACTATCTGCCGTAGGAATAGTAGTACGCTTAGCAAGAGTAGAGACAGCCCCATCAACCTTAGGGATTTTGTCCCAAAACTCTAATCTGTCAGATGGCACAGGATATAATTGCTTAAAACGTTTAGAAGGAGTAAATGAATTACCCAAATTATTCCATTCCCTGGAAATTACTTCAGAAATAGCATCAGGGACAGGAAAAACTTCTGGAATAACTACAGGAGACCTTATTTAAACGTTTAGATTTAGTATCAAGAGGACCAGAATCCTCTATTTCTAATGCAATTAGGACTTCTTTAAGTAAAGAATGAATAAATTCCATTTTAAATAAATATGAAGATTTATCAGCATCAACCTCTGAGACAGAATCCTCTGAACCAGAAGAACCATTATCAGAATCAGAATGATGATGTTCATTTAAAAATTCATCTGAAAAATGAGAAGTTTTAAAAGACTTTTTACGTTTACTAGAAGGAGGAATAACAGACATAGCCTTCTTAATGGATTTAGAAACAAAATCTCTTATGTTATCAGGAACACTCCGAGTATTAGATGTTGACGGAACAGCAATAGGTAATGTAACAATACTAAAGGAAATATTATCTGCATTAACAAGTTTGTCATGACAATCAGTACAAACAACAGCTGGAGGAACAGATACCATAAGTTTACAGCAGATACACTTAGCTTTGGTAGATCCAGCACCAGGCAGCGATTTTCCAGAAGTATCTTCTGACTCAGTGTTAACGTGGGACATCTTGCAATATGTAATAGAAAAAACAACATATAAAGCAAAATTGATCAAATTCCTTAATTGACAGTTTCAGGAATGGGAGAAAATGCCAGTGAACAAGCTTCTAGCAACCAGAAGCAATAAATAATGAGACTTAAATAATGTGGAGACAATAGTGACGCCCATATTTTTTTAGCGCCAAAAAAAGACACCCACATTATTTGGCGCCTAAAAACTTTTGGCGCCAAAAATGACGCCACATCCGGAACGCCGACACTTTTGGCTCAAAAAAAAACCCGTCAAAAATGATGCAACTTCCGGCGACACGTATGACGCCGGAAACGGAAAAAAAATTTGCGCCAAAAAAGTCCGCGCCAAGAATTACGCAATAAAATGAAGCATTTTCAGCCCCCGCGAGCCTAACAGGGAAAAAAGTCAAATTTTAAGGTAAGAAAAAATTTATTTATTCATATGCATTATCCCAAATATGAAACTGACTGTCTGAAATAAGGAACGTTGAACATCCTGAGTCAAGGCAAATAAATGTTTGAATACATATATTTAGAACTTTATAAAAAAGTGCCCAACCATAGCTTAGAGTGTCACAGAAAATAAGACTTACTTACCCCAGGACACTCATCTACATGTTGTAGAAAGCCAAACCAGTACTGAAACGAAAATCAGTAGAGGTAATGGTATATATAAGAGTATATCGTCGATCTGAAAAGGGAGGTAAGAGATGAATCTCTACGACCGATAACAGAGAACCTATGAAATAGACCCCGTAGAAGGAGATCATTGAATTCAAATAGGCAATACTCTCCTCACATCCCTCTGACATTCACTGCACGCTGAGAGGAAAACCGGGCTCCAACCTGCTGCGGAGCGCATATCAACGTAGAATCTAGCACAAACTTACTTCACCACCTCCATAGGAGGCAAAGTTTGTAAAACTGATTTGTGGATGTGGTGAGGAGTGTATTCATAGGCATTTTGAGGTTTGGGAAACTTTGCCCCTCCTGGTAGGAATGTATATCCCATACGTCACTAGCTCATGGACTCTTGCTAATTACATGAAAGAAAGATATTTACGCCACATCTTATGATAGATCTATCTAATGACAGGCTTACGTGCCTGTATCAAAGTATCAATTACCGAATCTGAGAATCCCCGCTTAGACAAAATCAAGCGTTCAACTCCAAGCAGTCAGCTGCAGAGAATTTAGATTTGGATTTTGGAAAGGTCCTTGAATGAGAAGGTCCTGTCACAAAGGAATTTTCCACGGTGGCAGAGAGGAGATGTCCACTAGATCCGCATACCAAGTCCTGCGTGGCCACGCAGGCGCGATCAGGATTAATGAAGCTCTCTCCTGTTTGATCCGAGCAATCATGCGAGGAAGGAGAGGAAACGTTGGAAACACATAAGCTAGGGTGAACGGCCAAGGCACTGCCAAGGCATCTATCAGTTCTGCCTGGGGATCCCTCGACCTGGATCCGTATCTTGGAAGCTTGGCATTCTGCTGAGATGCCATCAGATCCAATTCCGGTCTGCCCCATCGGAGAATCAGGGAGGCAAACACCTCCAGGTGGAGATCCCACTTGTCGGGATGAAAAGGCTGTCGACTCAGAAAATCCGCTTCCCAGTTCTCTACTCCTGGGATGTAAATTGCCGACAGATAACAAGAGTGGGCCTCCGCCCATCAAATTATCTTGGATACTTCTATCATCGCTAAGGAACTCCTAGTTCCCCCCTGATGATTGATATAAGCCACAGTCGTGATATTGTCCGACTGAAATCTGATGAATTTAGCCGAAGCCAACTGAGGCCATGGCTGAAGCGCATTGAATATTGCTCTCAATTCCGGAATATTGATTGGAAGTAGAGACTCCACCTGAGTCCATACACCCTGAGCCATCAGGGAATTCGAGACTGCACCCCAGCCCAGGAGGCTGGCGTCCGTTGTCACTATCACCCACAAAGGTCTGCGGAAACAGGTCCCCTGGGACAGATGATCCAGCGACAACCACCAAAGAAGAGAGTCTCTGGTCTCTTGATCCAGATTTATCTGAGGAGATAAATTCGCATAGTCCACATTCCACTGTCTGAGCATGCACAGCTGCAATGGTCTGAGATGAAAACGAGCAAACGAAATGATGTCCATTGCCGCTACCATTAATCTAATTACCTCCATACACTGAGCCACTGATGGCCGAGGAAGGGACTGAAGGGCTCGGCAAGTATTTAGAATCTTTGATTTTCTGATCTCCGTCAGAAATATTTTCATGTCTACAGAGTCTATCAGAGTTCCCAAGAAGGGAACCCTTGTCCGTAGAACTAGTGAACTCTTTTCTAGGTCCACCTTCCAACCGTGAGTACTCAGAAAGGACAACACTGTGTCTGTATGAGATTTCGTCAGATAAGTCGACGCCTGAATCAATATTATCGTCCAAATAAGGCGCCACTGATATGCCCCCCGGTCTGAGAACCGCCAGGAGGGAACCTAGAACCTTTGTAAAGATTCTGGGTGCTGTGGCCAACCCGAAGGGAAGAGCCACAAACTGAAAATGTTTGTCCAGGAAGGCAAACCTTAGGAACTGATGATGATCCTTGTGAATAGGGATATGAAGGTATGCATCCTTCAAGTCCACAGTAGTCATATACTGACCCTCCTGGATCATTGGTAAAATTGTTCGGATAGTCTCCATCTTGAACGATGGGACTCTGAGAAACTTGTTTAGACACTTGAGATCTAAAATGGGTCTGAAAGTTCCCTCTTTTTTGGGAACCACGAAAAGATTTGAGTAAAACCCTTGCCCCTGTTCCAGTCTTGGAACGGGACAAATTACTCCCATAGTAGAGATGTCTTTTACACAACGTAAGAATGCCTCTCCTTTTATCTGGTCTACAGAAAATCGTGAAAGAAGAAATCTCCCTCTTGGGAGAAAATCCTTGAATTCCAGTTGATACCCGTGGGTCACGATTTCCAATGCCCAGGGGTCCTGAACATCTCTTGCCCAAGCCTGGGCAAAGAAAGTAAGTCTGCCCCCTACTAGATCCGGTCCCAGATCATGTCTTTGTAGCAGCAGAGGGCTTCGTGGGTTGTTTACCCTTGTTCCAAGCCTGGTTGGGTCTCCAGACGGACTTGGACTGAGCAAAATGGAAGCAGAGGGTACTCCTTTAAAATTTCAAAAGGAACAAAAATTATTTTGTCTACCCCTCATCTTAACAGACTTATCCTGAGGTAGGGCGTGACCTATACCTCCAGTAATGTCAGAAATGATTTCCTTCAACTCAGGCCCGAATACGGTCTTACCTTGAAAGGAATAGCTAAAAGTTTAGATTTTGATGACACATCAGCAGACCATGATTTTAACCATAACGCTCTACGCGCTAAAATGGCAAATCCTGCATTTTTCGCCGCCAATTTAGCAATTTGAAAGGCGGCATCTGTAATAAAAGAATTAGCTAGCTTAGGAGCCTTAATTCTATCCAAAATGTCCTCTAAAGGGGTCTCAACCTTCAGAGACTCTTCTAGAGCATCAAACCAAAAAGCTGCTGCAGCAGTAATTGGAACAATGCAAGCTGTTGGTTGTAAAAGAAAACCCTGATGAATAAATAATTTCTTTAGAAGACCCTGCAACTATTTATCCATAGGGTCTTTAAAAGCACAACTGTCTTCAATAGGTATAGTTGTACGCTTAGCCAGGGTAGAAATAGCTCCCTCCACCTAAGGGACCGACTGCCAAGAGTCCCGAATGGTGTCTGATATGGGATACATTTTATTGCAATTAGGAGGAGGAGAGAACGGTATACCCGGTCTATCCCATTCCTTTTTTATAATTTCCGAAATTCTTTTAGGAACCGGAAAAACATAAGTGTAAGTAGGTACCTCTAGATATTTGTCCATTATACACAATTTTTCTGGAGGAATCACAATAGGGTCACAATCATCCAGAGTCGCTAAAACCTCACGGAGTAACAGGCGGAGGTGTTCAAGCTTAAATTTAAAGGACATGACGTCCGAATCTGTCTGAGGTAACATACTTCCAGGGTCTGAAAGTTATCCCTCAGACAACAATTCCCTGACCCCCAACTCAGAGCCCTGTGAGGGTACATCGGAAATAGCCAACAAAGCATCAGAGGATTCAGTATTCACATTAATACCTGACCTACTGCTTTTACCCTGTAACACTGGTAACTTAGATAATACCTCTGTAAGGGTAGCTGACATAACTGCAGCCATATCCTGCAGAGTAAAAGAATTAGACGCACTTTAAGTACTTGGCGTTGCTTGTGTGGGCGTTAAAGGTTGTAACACTTGGGGAGAATTAGATGGCATATCCTGATTCTCTTAAGACTGAGAATCATCCTTAGGCACACTTTCTTTACCTAAAATATGCTTTTTACATTGTAAAGGCCCTTTCAGTACAAGAGGTACACAAAGTAAGAGGGGGTTCCACAATGGCTTCTAAACACATAGAACAATTAGTTTCCTCAATGTTAACATGTTGAACAGACTAGTACTACCCACTCTAGTCGTAAATCACCTCATATATTGATTCAAAACAACTTCTAGAAAAAAGTGTACTGCGCCTTTAAGAAATAAAAAACTCAACAATTTTTCACAAACTGCCTAAAGCGATTGAAAATGCTAAAACAATCAAATATAATAATTCAATTGGCCCAAAAATTATTGCACCCTATAAGTAAATGGTGAATTTACCCTCTAAGAAGCATTTTAATCACAAAATATACTTTAATAGAAAAAAATGACCCCTGCAACTCGCCACAGCTCTGCTGTGGCACCTACCTGCCCCAGGGTACTGCAAAAATGACTAGACAACGATCCGGTGAACAGAACTCAATTCTAGGCCCCACCGGAGCTAATGCCTGCTGCCTTCTCAGTCAGAGTAAACTGCGTGTCTGAGCGTGCGAAATAGTCCCCGCCCATCATGGACGTCATCTGAACAGTTTGTTTAACCGAATGGGAAGCGGTTTGGAAAATAAAGCCATGTGGTCCCCTAAACTTCTTATAATAATAAACTGCAGCCCTACTGACTCAATTAATAAATATATAATGTCAAGCTGCCTCTCCCAGTGTCCAGCCCCATACAGATATAAGCAATATGTATGAAATATAAGGATTTTCAGTAACACCCTCAGTGATACAGGTCTAATGCTTACCCCTTCCCTTGCAGGGAAAATGTCAGCCAATTCTGATATAACAAGTCTCCTCAGAAATAAAAGACTGAACATACCTCAACATACACCGTTCTCCACACTGAAGATTTCTCTTGCACTACCTTCAGAAGCTCTGTGGGAACCAAATTGATCTTAGTTACATCTGCTAAGATCATCAACCTCAGGGCAGAAATCTTCTTCCATATCTCCCTGAGGAAAATAGTACACACCGGTACCATTTAAAATAAAAAACTTCTTGATTGAAGAATCTAAAACTAACACCTCACTTTACCTCTTCCTATTACTAACACAGGCAAAGAGAATGACTGGGGGTGGAGGGAAGGGAGGAGCTATATATATATAGCTCTGCTGTGGTGCTCTTTGCCAATTCCTGTAAGCAGGAGGTTAATATCCACAAGTAAGGATGAAATCCGTGGACTCATCGTATCTTGTAGAAGAAATAAAGACACCTCTACACCTCAGCTCTATGCTGAGATCCCTACCTGCCCTATAACACTGGAGATAAGTCCCTTTAGAAGTCTAAACGATCAAGACTGAGCAGGAGACGATCCTAGTCGAGTTCCGCTCCTAAAATCGCTTGCTTCTCAAGGAACCCATGCGCTTCTAGTCAGCCTGAAACGCTGTCACCTCCGTACACAGATGTAATAAAAACGGCGCGTAATGCTGAGATTACCGCCTCACTTAGCTCTGCCCCTTGTCGACGTCTCTAACAATCTTCCGGTCTGTATTTTTCCAAGTTTAACCGCCGGGAAAAGTGGAACCACCATAGTATACCAAATAAGCAGCAATCTCAGCCCCAGTGCCTACGAACCATCCTAAGAGTCCTCTCCAGTAAGGAGAGCTAAAATGTCCCTTGAGAAATAAAGAGCTTTACACAAAAACGGCCTTTCTTTCCACCTTTGAAAATAAAGTGCCCACTTTTTCTGAGTGATTTGTTTTCCCAGAAATAATTAAAGTCAGCACTTAACTCACAAATCTGCCAGACAGCAGGGCAGCTCACCAGGTTTGAGAGGTCCTCTCCCTTACATACACCTGTGGAAACAAAAAGGACTGAGTATTTCCCCTCAGTCTGTCATAACCCAGGCAGCATAAAATCTATGGGAGGCACAGTGAGAATTATGTCCCACCAGTTCCCATTGCTCTAAAGCCACCACTGCTCTACTGAAGAGACTGATACGGACCACAGCTACACCCTAGGACAAAGCAGCACAATCTTGTACTACTTTAAAAATAATAAACTCTTGAGTGAAGAATCTTAACTAACACCTAACTTAACCACTTCCTAGCTCTAACATAGGCAAAGAGAATGACTGGGGTGGGAGGGAAGGGAGGTGATATTTAACAGCTTTGCTGTGGTGCTCTTTGCCGCCTCTTGCAGGGCAGGAGTGATATTTCCAATAGTAATTAGATGATCCGTGGACTCATCGTGTCATTAAAAAGAAAATATATTTTCAGGGGGAAAAATACTGCTTTTTTGAGTGTTATTGCATTGTCTTTTTACTATGCACGTGTTAATTATGCAATTCTACAGTATTTAGGAGTAGTTTAACTATTAAAATGTACACTCCCCCCCAAAGAGACTGGAGTATAGATTCAGTCCTCTTACCAAGCAACACAGCAAAAAAGAAAAGATAAACATACTCAAAAGGCATCTCAATGGGTACTGTAAATTGTGCTACCAAAATAAACATTTTAATTCTGCTCTGAGTGAAATTTTTGAAAAGAGAATTTGTTTGACTCCCACTCAAGCACTTTTACAAAAATCAATACCAGGCCTTAACTCTAAAGTGAATAAACTTGTAGCTATTTGTACTATTCTTAAATATAATAGCAACGTATTGGAAAACCATAATTTCAACATTCCAAATTATTGAACACTAGTGGGAAAGCCTGCCCAGAGGGCAGTCTATTGTGGTGACGGAACCACCCTGCCATTTTTGGAAAAGCAGTCTATAGTGGTGACGGAACCACCGAACCACCCTGCCATGTTTGGAAGGGCAGTCTATAGTGGTAACGGAACCACGCTGCATCCAGGTGGATTCCGAAAATGGCAGGGTGGTGAAAGAATCCACCTGGATGCAGCGTAAGCACCACCCTGCCATTTTTTAAATCCACCTGTATGCAGCTTAAGCTGCATCCAGGTGGATTCCAAAAAGAACAAGGTGGTAAAATAATCCATCCATGTAGATTATTTCACCACCCCTTTTGCTCTCTCCCCCCCCCACTTCTCTTTTGCTCTCTCCCCCCCACCTCTCTTTTGCTCTCTCCCCCACCTCTCTTTTGCTCTCTCCCCCCACCTCTCTCTTGCTCTCTCCCCCCACCTCTCTCTTGCTCTCTCCCCCCACCTCTCTCTTGCTCTCTCCCCCCACCTCTCTCTTGCTCTCTCCCCCCACCTCTCTCTTGCTCTCTCCCCCCACCTCTCTCTTGCTCTCTCCCCCCACTTCTCTCTTGCTCTCTCCCCCCACTTCTCTCTTGCTCTCTTGCTCATGCGCAACTGCCGACGGCGACGGACATTACAAACGCAATTATAGTATAGATAAGATTAATTTTTATTATCAGAAGAGTAGTGCCTCTGCAGATATACTAGAAACTAAAGATCAGTTCCTATTGAAGATCAAAAATAGGCGACGATCTAACGAAACTGACAATTAGGTATTATATATAAGATTCATATTCAATGGAAACAGGATTTCACACACTTGTTAAACCTTGGCTGGACCCCTCCCTATAACAAATATATTAATTTTATATGTAAATATTGGTTCGGTAAGAAGTGTATTGTGACCATATATGTTGATTAAAGGGACAGTTTACTCAAAAATGTCCTCCCCTTTAATTTGTTCCCAATGATCCACTTTACCTGCTGGAGTGTATTAAATTATTTACAAGTAATTCCATTACCCTTATATTGGCATTTGAAATAGTTTATTTAGCCTGTAGTATCCCCACCCATTCTGAAAGTTATTGGCCTCAAGGCTAAGCTGTGTTAACACAGCCAGTAGAAGAAATTACACTCCCAGTGGGTTATAGAAGAGGTAAGGTAATAAAATGTTAATTTTCCATTATTCTCTCCAAGTATTGATGATTGGTTTATGGACAGATATAAGATAAAGAAGCAGGTATATGTACACAATGTGATAAAGTAATGAGATCTGATTATACCTACAAGCTCAACCCATTTTATTAGGTTGTGGCTTAAAAACATAAAATCAGCTAATTCATATACACAAATAAGCCTTAAAAAAGCAAATCTCATACATGTTATACTATGCAGCTGGTAAAAAGTAATTGGAAACACATTAAGGAAAAAACAATTTGTATAGTATACTGTCCCTTTAAAGGTACACCTGGTAAAATTTGGCAAAGAGCAATGTAAGATGGATGACCCATGTTGTATAGAATTTTTGACAAAAATGTTAGGTCTTGAATTTCTATTGTATACTATTTATGAAAAATTCAATAAAAACTTTTTTCATCAAAAAAACAAAATTTATGCTTACCTGATAAATTTATTTCTCTTGTGGTGTATCCAGTCCACGGGTTCATCCATTACTTGTGGGATATTCTCCTTCCCAACAGGAAGCTGCAAGAGGACACCCACAGCAGAGCTGTCTATATAGCTCCTCCCCTAACTGCCACCCCCAGTCATTCGACCGAAGACAAGCAAGAAAAAAAGGAGAAACTATAGGGTGCAGTGGTGACTGTAGTTTAAAAATAAAAAACACCTGCCTTAAAATGACAGGGCGGGCCGTGGACTGGATACACCACAAGAGAAAGAAATTTATCAGGTAAGCATAAATTTTGTTTTCTCTTGTAAAGGTGTATCCAGTCCACAAGTTCATCCATTACTTGTGGGATACCAATACCAAAGCTTTAGGACACGGATGAAGGGAGGGACAAGGCAGGAAACTTAAACGGAAGGCACCACTGCCTGTAAGATCTTTCTCCCAAAAATAGCCTCCGAAGAAGCAAAAGTATCAAATTTATAGAATTTAGAAAAGGTAAGAAGCGAAGACCAAGTCGCAGCCTTACAAATCTGTTCAACAGAGGCCTCATGTTTAAAAGCCCATGTGGAAGCTACTGCTCTAGTAGAATGAACTGTACTTCTTTCAGGAGGCTGCTGGCCAGCAGTCTCATAAGCTAAGCGAATTATACTTCTTAGCCAAAAGGAAAGAAGTTGCCGAAGCCTTTTGGCCTCTCCTCTGTCCAGAGTAGACAACAAACAAAGCAGATGTTTGACGAAAATCTTTTGTAGCTTGTAAATAAAACTTTAAAGCACGAACCACATCAAGATTGTGTAATAGACGTTCCTTCTTTGAAAAAGGATTAAGACATAGGGAAGGAACAACAATCTCCTGATTGAAATTCTTATTAGATACCACCTTAGGCAGAAACCCAGGTTTGGTACGTAACACTACCTTATCTGCATGGAAAATCAGATAAGGGGAATCACACTGTAAAGCAGATAACTCCGAAACTATTCGAGCCGAGGAGATAGCTACTAAAAACAGAACTTTCCAAGATAAAAGCTTAATATCTATGGAATACAAAGGTTCAAACGGAACCCCTTGAAGAACATTAAGAACTAAATTTAAACTCCATGGCGGAGCAACAGGTTTAAACACAGGCTTGATTCTAACTAAAGCCTGACAAAACGCCTGAACGTCTGGAACCTCAGCCAGACGTTTGTGCAAAAGAATAGACAGAGCAGAAATCTGTCCCTTTAAGGAACTAGCTGACAATCCCTTCTCTAATCCTTCTTGGAGAAAAGATAATATCCTAGGAATCCTGACCTTACTCCATGAGTAACCCTTGTATTCACACCAATGAAGATATTTACACCATATCTTATGATAGATTTTCCTGGAGACAGGCTTTCGAGCCTGAATTAAGGTATCAATGACTGATTCGGAAAAACCACGCTTTGATAGAATCAAGTGTTCAATCTCCAAGCAGTCAGACGTAGAGAAATTAGATTTGGATGTTTGAAGGAACCTTGAAGGGCAGAGTCCATGGTGGAAAGGATGACATGTCCACCAGATCTGAATACCAAGTCCTGCGTGGCCACGCAGGGGCTATCAAGATCACTGAAGCTCTCTCCTGCTTGATCTTGGCAATCAGACGAGGGAGCAGAGGAAACGGTGGAAACACATAAGCCAGGCTGAAGGACCAGGGCGCTGCTAGAGCATCTATCAGCGCTGCCTTGGGATCCCTGGTCCTGGACCCGTAACAAGGAAGCTTGGCGTTCTGACGAGACGCCATGAGATCCAGTTCTGGTTTGCCCCAAAGTTGGATCAACTGGGCAAATACCTCCGGATGGAGCTCCCACTCCCCCGGATGAAAAGTCTGCTAACTTAGAAAATCCGCCTCCCAGGTCTCTACTCCTGGGATATGAATAGCTGAGAGATGGCAAGAGTGAACCTCTGCCCATAGAATTATCTTTGAAACCTCCAACATTGCCAGGGGGCTCCTTGTTCCCCCATGATGGTTGATATAGGCTACAGTCGTGATGTTGTCCGACAGAAATCTGATGAACCTGACCGCAGCGAGCTGAGGCCAAGCCTGAAGAGCATTGAATATCGCTCTTAGTTCCAGAATGTTTATCGGAAGGAGGGCCTCCTCCTGAGTCCACGAACCCTGAGCCTTCAGGGAGTTCCAGACTGCACCCCAGCCCAGAAGGCTGGCATCTGTCGTTACTATAGTCCATTCTGGCCTGTGGAAACTCATTCCCTTGGACAGATGGACCCGAGATAGCCACCAGAGAAGTGAATCCCTGGTCTCTTGATCCAGATTTAGTAGAGGGGACAAATCTGTGTAATCCCCATTCCACTGATTGAGCATGCAAAGTTGCAGTGGTCTGAGATGTAGGCGGGCAAATGGAACTATGTCCATTGCCGCTACCATTAATCCGATTACCTCCAAACACTGAGCCACTGACGGACGAGAAATGGAATAAAGAGCACGGCAGGAAGTTAGAAGCTTTGACAACCTGACCTCTGTCAAATAAATCTTCATTTCTACTGAATCTATCAGAGTTCCTAGGAAGGAAACTCTTGTGAGAGGTGAGAGAGAACTCTTTCCTTCGTTTACCTTCCACCCGTGAGACCTTAGGAATGACAGAACAATGTCCGTATGGGACCTGGCGATATGAAAAGTTGACGCCTATATCAGGATGTCGTCTAGGTAAGGGGCTACTGCTATACCCTGCGGTCTTTGAACAGCCAGAAGGGACCCTAGAATCTTCTTAAAGACTCTTGGTTCCGTGGCTAACCCGAAGGGAAGAGCCACAAACTGGCAATGCCTGTCTAGGAAGGCGAACCTGAGAAACTGATAATGATCCCTGTGTATCGGAATATGTAGATAAGCATCCTTTAAATCCACGGTAGTCATATATTGACCCTCCTGGATCATAGGTAGGATGGTTTGAATAGTCTCCATCTTGAAGGATGGGACTCTGAGAAATTTGTTTAGGATCTTGAGATCCAAGATTGGTCTGAAAGTTCCCTCTTTCTTGGGAACTATAAACAGATTTTAATAGAAGCCCTGCCCCTGTTCCTCCTTTGGAACTGGGTGGATCACTCCCATAACTAGTAGGTCTTGAACGCAATGTAAGAATGCCTCTCTCTTTATCTGGTTTGCAGATAATTGTGAGAGATGAAATCTCCCCTTTGGAGATGAAGTTTTGAAATCCAGAATATCCCTGGGAAACAATCTCTAGAGCCCAGGGATCCTGGACGTCTCTTGCCCAAGCCTGGGCGAAGAGAGAAAGTCTGCCCCCCACTAGATCCGGTCCCGGATCGGGGGCTACTCCTTCATGCTGTCTTAGAGGCAGCAGCAGGCTTTTTGGCCTGTTTCCCCTTGTTCCAAGCCTGGTTAGGTCTGCAGACTGGCTTGGACTGGGCAAAATTTCCCTCTTGCTTTGTAGAAGAGGAAGATGAAGCTGCGCCACTCTTGAAGTTTCGAAAATTAGTCTGTTTGGTCCTTAACTTGTTGGACCTATCCTGGGGAAGGGCGTGGCCTTTTCCTCCAGTAATATCAGAAATGATCTCCTTCAGTCCAGGCCCAAATAGGGTCTGCCCTTTGAAGGGGATCTTGAGAAGGTTAGACTTTGAAGTGACATCAGCTGACTAGGATTTAAGCCATAGCGCCCTACGTGCCTGAATGGCAAAACCTGAATTTTTAGCCGTTAGCTTGGTTAAATGAAAAACTGCGTCAGAAATAAATGAATTGGCTAACTTAAGAGCTTTAAGCCTGTCAAGGACATCATCCTATGGGGTCTCTACCTGTAAAGCCTCCTCCAGAGACTCGAACCAGAAAGCCGCTGCAGCAGTGACTGGGGCAATGCATGCAAGAGGCTGGAAAATAAAACCTTGTTGTATAAAGATTTTCTTAAGGAAACCCTCTAATTTCTTATCCATAGGATCTAGGAAAGCACAACTGTCCTCGACAGGAATAGTTGTACGCTTAGCTAGGGTAGAGACTGCTCCCTCCACCTTAGGGATTGTCTGCCACAAGCCCCGTGTAGCGGCATCTATAGGAAACATTTTCTTAAAAGAAGGAGGGGGAGAGAACGGCACGCCTGGTCTATCCCATTCCTTAGTAATAATTTCTGAAAACCTCTTAGGGATTGGAAAAACATCAGTGTAAACAGGCACTGCAAAGTATTTGTCCATTTTACACAATTTCTCTGGGACTACAATGGTGTCACAATCATCCAGAGTCGCTAAAAGCTCCCTGAGCAACATGCGGAGGTGTTCAAGCTTAAATTTAAATGCTGTCATTTCAGAGTCAGACTGAAGTAACGCCTTCCCTGAATCAGAGAAGTCACCCACAGATAGAAGCTCTCAGGCTTCAACTTCTGCACATTGTGAGGGTATATCAGACATAGCTACTAAAGCATCAGAGAGCTCTGTATTTGTTCTAGCCCCAGAGCTGTCCCGCTTTCCTTGTAACCCTGGCAGTTTGGACAATACCTCTGTGATGGTATGATTCATAACTGCCGCCATGTCTTGTAAAGTAAACGCATTGGACCCTAATATGGTCTTTATAACTTATAGAAAGGTCAGTGCATTTGGTACACATTCTAAGAGGGGGTTCCACAATGGCTTCTAAACATAATGAACAAGGAGTTTCCTCTATGTCAGACATGTTTAACAGACTAGTAATGAGACCAGCAAGCTTGGAAAACACTTTAATAAATGTGAAAAAAGCAATAATAAAAAACGGTACTGTGCCTTTAAGAGAAAAAACATAATTTAGGTAAGAACTTACCTGATAAATTCATTTCTTTCATATTAGCAAGAGTCCATGAGCTAGTGACGTATGGGATATACATTCCTACCAGGAGGGGCAAAGTTTCCCAAACCTCAAAATGCCTATAAATACACCCCTCACCACCCCCACAAATCAGTTTAACGAATAGCCAAGAAGTGGGGTGATAAGAAAAAAGTGTGAAAGCATAAAAAATAAGGAATTGGAAATAATTGTGCTTTATACAAAAAAATCATAACCACCACAAAAAAAGGGGTGGGCCTCATGGACTCTTGCTAATATGAAAGAAATGAATTTATCAGGTAAGTTCTTACATACATTATGTTTTCTTTCATGTAATTAGCAAGAGTCCATGAGCTAGTGACGTATGGGATAATGACTACACAAGATGTGGATCTTTCCACGCAAGAGTCACTAGAGAGGGAGGGATAAAATAAAGACAGCCAATTCCTGCTGAAAATAATCCACACCCAAAATAAAGTTTAAATGAAAACATAAGCAGAAGATTCAAACTGAAACAGCTGCCTGAAGTACTTTTCTACCAAAAACTGCTTCAGAAGAAGAAAACACATCAAAATGGTAGAATTTAGTAAAAGTATGCAAAGAGGACCAAGTTGCTGCTTTGCAAATCTGATCAACCGAAGCTTCATTCCTAAACGCCCAGGAAGTAGAAACTAACCTAGTAGAATGAGCTGTAATCCTTTGAGGCGGAGTTTTACCCGACTCGACATAAGCATGATGAATTAAAGATTTCAACCAAGATGCCAAAGAAATGGCAGTTGCCTTCTGACCTTTCCTAGAACTGGAAAAGATAACAAACAGACTAGAAGTCTTTCGGAAAGTCTTGGTAGCTTCAACATAATATTTCAAAGCTCTAACCACATCCAAAGAATGCAATGATTTCTCCTTAGAATTCTTAGGAGTAGGACATAATGAAGGAACCACAATTTCTCTACTAATGTTGTTGGAATTCACAACCTTAGGTAAAAATTCAAAAGAAGTTTGCAACACCGCCTTATCCTGCTGAAAAATCAAAAAAGGAGACTCACAAGAAAGAGCAGATAATTCAGAAACTCTTCTGGCAGAGAAGATGGCCAAAAGGAACAAAACTTTCCAAGAAAGTAATTTAATATCCAATGAATGCATAGGTTCAAACGGAGGAGCTTGAAGAGCCCCCAGAACCAAATTCAAACTCCAAGGAGGAGAAATTGACTTAATAACAGGTTTTATACGCACCAAAGCTTGTACAAAACAATGAATATCAGGAAGATTAGCAATCTTTCTGTGAAAAAGAACAGAAAGAGCAGAGATTTGTCCTTTCAAGGAACTTGCAGACAAACCATTATCCAAACCATCCTGAAGAAACTGTAAAATTCTTGGAATTCTAAAAGAATGCCAGGAAAAATTATGAGAAAGACACCAAGAAATATAAGTCTTCCAGACTCTATAATATATCTCCCTAGATACAGATTTACGAGCCTGTAACATAGTATTAATCACAGAGTCAGAGAAACCTCTTTGACTAAGAATCAAGCGTTCAATCTCCATACCTTTAAATTTAAGGATTTGAGATCCTGATGGAAAAAAGGACCTTGAGACAGAAGGTCTGGTCTTAACGGAAGAGTCCACGGTTGGCAAGAAGCCATACGGACAAGATCCGCATACCAAAACCTGTGAGGCCATGCTGGAGCTAGCGTTCATTAAGTACGGATAATCCAACTATCCTCAAGAGGTGCGCTGCTGGATAATGATTCCGTTCCGGTGGGCTTGGTGTAAAGGCTGCGCTCTCCAGACGAACTCCCAGAGGAATCCTACATATACAGACGAAATAGAGAGAGAGGCGCCAGACCCATAAAGCAGTAACGTTTGGATGTAGAGACAAATAAAATGCAAATAATCCCCCCTTCTAGAGTGGATACTCACAATTGTAGCGGCACTTAGAGCGTGCCCTTCACTGCGAGTCGGGACCGTTGTGAGTCGCCCGACAGACACCCCCAGGCAGATGACGTCACTGGTGGAGCTCCAATAGGCTGTAGGCTGTATCGATCTATGGGATCTCCTTGGGCTCAGCTGGAACTATCAGCGCTCAGTCTCACCATGGGAGTGTGTAAACGATAACCCAGCAACAGCTGCACAGGAGCTACCAGCAGAACAAACGAGCATTCCATCAGAATTTTGGAGATCACTCTTGGAAGAAGAACTAGAGGCGGAAAGATATAGGCAGGATGATACTTCCAAGGAAGTGACAATGCATCCACTGCTTCCGCTTGAGGATCCCTGGATCTGGACAGATACCTGGGAAGTTTCTTGTTTAGATGAGAGGCCATCAGATCTATTTCTGGAAGCCCCCACATTTGAACAATCTGAAGAAATACCTCTGGGTGAAGAGACCATTCGCCCGGATGCAACGTTTGGCGACTGAGATAATCCGCTTCCCAATTGTCTATACCTGGGATATGAACCGCAGAAACTAGACAGGAGCTGGATTCCGCCCAAACCAGAATTCGAGATACTTCTTTCATAGCCAGAGGACTGTGAGTCCCTCCTTGATGATTGATGTATGCTACAGTTGTGACATTGTCTGTCTGAAAACAAATGAACGATTCTCTCTTCAGAAGAGGCCAAGACTGAAGAGCTCTGAAAATTGCACGGAGTTCCAAAATATTGATCGGTAATCTCACCTCCTGAGATTCCCAAACCCCTTGTGCCGTCAGAGACCCCCACACAGCTCCCCAACCTGTAAGACTTGCATCTGTTGAAATTACAGTCCAGGTCGGAAGAACAAAAGAAGCCCCCTGAATTAAACGATGGTGATCTGTCCACCACGTTAGAGAGTGTCGTATAATCGGTTTTAAAGATATTAATTGAGATATCTTTGTGTAATCCCTGCACCATTGGTTCAGCATACAGAGCTGAAGAGGTCGCATGTGAAAACGAGCAAAGGGGATCGCGACCGATGCAGCAGTCATAAGACCTAGAATTTCCATGCATAAGGCTACCGAAGGGAATGATTGTGACTGAAGGTTTCGACAAGCTGATATCAATTTTAGACGTCTCTTGTCTGTCAAAGATAGAGTCATGGACACTGAATCTATCTGGAAACCCAAAAAGGTTACCCTTGTCTGAGGAATCAATGAACTTTTTAGTAAATTGATCCTCCAACCATTATCTTGAAGAAACAACACAAGTCGATTCGTATGAGATTCTGCTAAATGTAAAGACTGAGCAAGTACCAAGATATCGTCCAAATAAGGAAATACCACAATACCCTGTTCTCTGATTACAGACAGAAGGGCACCGAGAACCTTTGTAAAAATTCTTGGAGCTGATGCTAGACCAAACGGTAGAGCCACAAACTGGTAATGCTTGTCTAGGAAAGAGAATCTCAGAAACTGAAAGTGATCTGGATGAATCGGAATATGCAGATATGCATCCTGTAAATCTATTGTAGACATATAATGCCCTTGCTGAACAAAAGGCAGGATAGTCCTTACAGTTACCATTTTGAATGTTGGTATCCTTACATAACGATTCAATATCTTTAGATCCAGAAGTGGTCTGAAGGAATTCTCCTTCTTTGGTACAATGAAGAGATTTGAATAAAACCCCAGCCCCCGTTCCAGAACTGGAACTGGCATAATTACTCCAGCCAACTCTAGATCTGAAAACACATTTCAGAAATGCTTGAGCCTTCGCTGGATTTACTGGGACACGGGAAAGAAAAAATCTCATTGCAGGAGGTCTTATTTTGAAGCCAATTCTGTACCCTTCTGAAACAATGTTCTGAATCCAAAGATTGTGAACGGATTTGATCCAAATTTCTTTGAAAAAACGTAATCTGCCCCCTACCAGCTGAGCTGGAATGAGGGCCGCACCTTCATGTGGACTTAGAAGCTGGCTTTGATTTTCTAGAAGGCTTGGATTTATTCCAGACTGGAGATGGTTTCCAAACTGATACCGCTCCTGAGGATGAAGGATCAGGTTTCTGTTCCTTGTTGTGACGAAAGGAATGAAAACGATTATTAGACCTGAATTTACCTTTAGATTTTTTATCCTGTGGTAAAAAAGTTCCTTTCCCTCCAGTAACAGTTGAAATAATAGAATCCAACTGAGAACCAAATAATTTATTGCCCTGGAAAGAAAGGGAAAGCAGAGTAGACTTAGAAGTCATATCAGCATTCCAAGTTTTAAGCCATAAAGCTCTTCTAGCTAAAATAGCTAAAGACATATACCTGACATCAACCCTAATGATATCAAAGATGGCATCACAAATAAAATTATTAGCATGTTGAAGAAGAATAATAATGCTGTTTAATGCTGTTTACTTGTTGCGCTAAAGCTTCCAACCAAAAAGTTGAAGCTGCAGCAACATCCGCCAAAGATATAGCAGGTCTAAGAAGATTACCTGAACACAAATAGGCTTTTCTTAGAAAGGATTCAATTTTCCTATCTAAAGGATCCTTAAAGGAAGTACCATCTGCCGTAGGAATCGTAGTACGCTTAGCAAGAGTAGAGACAGCCCCATCAACCTTAGGGATTTTGTCCCAAAACTCTAATCTGTCAGATGGCACAGGATATAATTGCTTAAAACGTTTAGAGGGAGTAAATGAATTACCCAAATTATTCCATTCCCTGGAAATTACTTCAGAAATAGCACTAGGAACAGGAAAAACTTCTGGAATAACTACAGGAGATTTAAAAACCTTATCTAAACGTTTAGATTTAGTATCAAGAGGACCAGAATCCTCCATTTTTAAAGCAATTAGAACTTCTTTAAGTAAAGAACGAATACATTCCATTTTAAATAAATATGAAGATCTATCAGCATCAACCTGTGAGACAGAATCCTCTGAACCAGAAGCACCATTATCAGAATCAGAATGATGATGTTCATTTAAAAATTCATCTGAACAATGAGAAGTTTTAAAAGATTTTTTATGTTTACTAGAAGGAGGAATAACAGACAAAGCCTTCTTAATGGATTCAGAAACAAAATCTCTTATGTTATCAGGAACACTCTGAGTATTAGATGTTGACGGAACAGCAACAGGTAATGGAACTTTACTAAAGGAAATTTTATCTGCATTAACAAGTTTGTCATGACATTCAATACAAACAACAGCTGGAGGAACAGATACCAAAAGTTTACAGCAGATACACTTAGCTTTGGTAGCTCCAGCACCAGGCAGCGATTTTCCTGAAGTATCTTCTGACTCAGTTGCAACGTGGGACATCTTGCAATATGTAATAGAAAAAAACAACATATAAAGCAAAATAGATCAAATTCCTTAAATGACAGTTTCAGGAATGGGAAAAAATGCCAGTGAACAAGCTTCTAGCAACCAGAAGCAATAAATAATGAGACTTAAAGGGACATTCCAGTCAAAATTTAAATGCACATAGATTAATTACATCTTTGAATAGAAATATATTTGCAATAAGCATGTATTGGCAAAAATGCTTCTAGTAAAAGTTATCATTGTTTTAAAGTTAACATTTTTCTCTGCACGTGCATGTGAAGCATAACTAGGTATTGTCACTGCATCCACATTTTAAATACTGCAGCTGCTCAGCTCATCACTGGGGCTTGTGTCATGTCAGCAATTAACAAATTGAATCATTACCAGATGGTACAAGCACCTTAGGCTGTCTGACCAAGTACTGTGTATAAAATGCTGGTGCACGTTGCATATGTAAATACTCTTTTGAAACAGCTATAGCTTTTATTAGAAGCATTTTAGCTAATGCATGTACATTACAAAATTGCTTCTGTTCAATACTGAAATGCATCCATGTGGTTTCCAATTTTGGCTGGAATATCCCTTTAAATAATGTGGAGACAAAAGTGACGCCCATATTTTTTTAGCGCCAAATAAGACGCCCACATTATTTGGCGCCTAAATGCTTTTGGCGCCAAAAATGACGCCACATCCGGAACGCCGACACTTTTGACGCAAAAAAACGTCAAAAAATGACGCAACTTCCGGCGACACGTATGACGCCGGAAACAGAAAAAAAAATTTGCGCCAAAAAAGTCTGCGCCAAGAATGACGCAATAAAATGAAGCATTTTCAGCCCCCGCGAGCCTAACAGCCCACAGGGAAAAAGTCAAATTTTTAAGGTAAGAAAAAATGATTGATTCAAATGCATTATCCCAAATATGAAACTGACTGTCTGAAAATAAGGAATGTTGAACATCCTGAGTCAAGGCAAATAAATGTTTGAATACATATATTTAGAACTTTATTAAAAAAGTGCCCAACCATAGCTTAGAGTGTCACAGAAAAAAGACTTACTTACCCCAGGACACTCATCTACATGTTGTAGAAAGCCAAACCAGTACTGAAACGAAAATCAGCAGAGGTAATGGTATATATATATATATATATATATATATATATATATATATATATATATATATATAAGAGTATATCGTCGATCTGAAAAGGGAGGTAAGAGATGAATCTCTACGACCGAAAACAGAGAACCTATGAAATAGACCCCATAGAAGGAGATCATTGCATTCAAATAAGCAATACTCTCCTCACATCCCTCTGACATTCACTGCACGCTGAGAGGAAAACCGGGCTCCAACCTGCTGCGGAGCGCATATCAACGTAGAATCTAGCACAAACTTACTTCACCACCTCCATAGGAGGCAAAGTTTGTAAAACTGATTTGTGGGTGTGGTGAGGGGTGTATTTATAGGCATTTTGAGGTTTGGGAAACTTTGCCCCTCCTGGTAGGAATGTATATCCCATACGTCACTAGCTCATGGACTCTTGCTAATTACATGAAAGAAAAACTACCACATAAACTGCAAAACAGTGAAAAACAGTAGTAAACTCTACAAAATTTTTACAGTATGTATAAGGGACTAAAGCAGCATTGCACCCACTTGCAAATGGATGATTAACCCCCCAGGCTCAAAAACGAATTAGAAAAACATTAAACCTGTTAAACAGTCAAACACACTGCCAAAGCTCTGCTGTTGCTCCTACCTGCCCTTAAAAACGATTTTTGCAGGAACAAAACCCTCTATAGAGGTCCTAATAAGCCAGAGGACTCCTTCAGGGAAGCTGGATGTCTCAGACTGAAAACGAAAATAGGCCCCTCCCACCATGCACTCAAAGTCAGAGGGCCTTAAAAAAGTACCCCTAGGAGTAATCTAACAAGCCATGTGGAAACTAGGCCCCAAATAAAGATTTATCACCCTCAGAGAAAAATCGTTTTTATTTATAAATCATGCAAACGTTTTTACACTAAGTAATATAGGTATTAACATGAATATTATCCCTTTTTGCAAGCATGATCCCAGTTGTTGTTAAATCACTGTATCAGGCTTACCTTAAATATACCAGGCACTGTCAGCATTTTCTAGACCTTATCTCTCTAGAAAAAAATATACTGAACATACCTCAAAGCAGGCAATCTGCAGACCGTCCCCCCAACTGAAGTTGTCTTTCCATACTCTTCAGTTATGTGTGAGAACAGCAATGGACCTTAGTTACAAACCGCTAAGATCATCAAACCTCCAGGCAGAAGTCTTCTTCCAATTTCTGCCTGAGAGTAAAAACAGTACAACGCCGGTACTGTTTAAAAATAAACTTTTGATTGAAGGTAAAAACTACACTGTCACCACATTTCTCTTAATACTTCCTTTCTTGTCGAGAGCTGCAAGAGAATGACTGGGGGTGGAAGTTAGGGGAGGAGCTATATAGACAGCTCTGCTGTGGGTGTCCTCTTGCTAGCTTCCTGTAGGGAAGGAGAATATCCCACATGTAATGGATGAACCCGTGGACTGGATACACCTTTACAAGAGAAAAATAAACAAACATTTTAAAACTCATTTATTTTTAATCCAGAGCATTTGCAATGCATTGCAGTGTTTAAATGCTAATAAATATGATTCAAATATAAAATTATTAATATCTCTCTAAACATTAACCTAAACTAACATGTTTAAAGAGTTCTGTTATTTTAATACCTTCACAAGATGGAGTAACTGCTCTGTTGGATACGGTGCTAGAAGGAGAGGGGGATGCAGCAGGCACTGGCAAGGAAACAGATTCAGATGAGAGAGTACCAGATTGGGAAGCATTTAGGGCTGATCCAGCAGCACTGCAGCCTATAACACTCTGTCTTGGGGACCTTGGTCTGTGAGTCTTTGGAGACAATCTTTGAACTGAAAATTTTAAAGAAAAAAGTGAAAGAAAAAAAAATGTATGCTTACCTGATACATTTATTTATTTCTGGATATGGTGAGGCCATGGCTTGAGTAATTACTGTTGGGAATATCACTCCTGGCCAGCAGGAAGCGGCAAAAAGCACCCCAGTTAAAAAGTTTAGTATCACTCGCTTACCCACAACCCTCAGTCATTCGACCAAAGGGAGATGAAGAAAAAGTAGTAACACAAGGTGTAGAGGTGCCTGTGGTTATAGTCAAAAGAACAACTGTCTAAAAATAAAGGGTGGGGCCATGGACTCACCATATCCAGAAATAAATACATTTGTCAGGTAAGCATAAAGTTTGTTTTTCTTTCCAAAGATATGGTTAGTCCACGGCTTGAGTAATTACTGTTGGGAACCAATACCCAAGCTAGAGGATACGGATAAATAAGGAGGGACAAGACAGGCAGTCCTAAACAGAGGGCACCAAGAGGGCACCACCGCTTGAAGAACCTTTCTCCCAAAAGAAGCCTCAGCCGAGGCAAAAGTATCACATTTAGAAAATTTGAAAAAAGTATGTAGAGAAGACCAAATTGCAGCCTTTCAAATTTGTTCCACAGAAGCTTCATTTTTGAAAGCCCAAGAAGAGGAAACAGCTCTTGTGGAATGAGCCCTAATTCCCAAAAGCAGTAGCTTTCTGACCTTTAGAGGGCAGAGGACTGGCGAAAATCCTTAGTTGCCTGTAAGTAAAATTTAAGAGCACGTACAACATCCAAATTGTGTAAAAACGTTCTTTGGAAGGAGGAGGATTAGGACACAGAGAGGGAACAACAATTTCCTGATTGATATTTCTATTAGAAACAACCTTAGGAAGGAAACCTAACTTAGTACGAAGAACCGCCTTATAGGCATGAAAAATAAGATAAGGGGAATCACACTGCAGAGCTGAGAGTTCCGAGACTCTTCGAGCAGAAGAGATGGCAACAAGAAACAAAAACTTCCAAGATAACAACTTAATGTCTATGGAATGCAACGGCTCAAACCGAGCCAGCTGTAAAACTTTAAGAACAAGGTTAAGGCTCCAAGGAGGAGCAACAGACTTAAAGACAGGCCTGATTTTGACCAAAGCCTGAGAAAAAGATTGCACATCTGGCACATCCACCAAAAGTTTATGTAGTAAAACTAATAAAGCAGAAATCTGACCCTTCAGGGTAGTGACTGACAATCCCTTTTCCAGGCCTTAATGAAGAAAATATACAATTCTAGGAATTCTAATTCTACTTTAAAGGGTCAGTAAACCTAGAAAATAATGTTATATAATTCTGCACATAGTGCAGAATTATATAACATTATCTTAGCCAAACTTTATGCAACAAAATATTGCCTCTGAAATTTGATTTTAAAAAAAAAAAAAAGAGGAGTTTTCAGACCGCCGCTCTTGCTCTACTGAGCGGGTCTGGTTTTCCCCCTGAGCGCATCTGAGCAGCTGTCTATTCACAGTACGGCCCGATCGCGCCATTACACTCAATGCAGCTCGCTCCCACTATCAGACAGAGCAGGAGCGAGCTGCATTAAGTGTAATGGCGCGACTAGACAGCTGCCCAAATGCGCTCAGGGGGAAAACCAGACCCGCTCAGTAGCGCAAGAGCAGCGGTCTGAAAAACACTCTTCTTTTAATCAAATTTCAGAGGCAATATTATGTTGCATAAAGTTTGGCTAAGATAATGTTATATAATTCTGCACTATGTGCAGAATTACATAACATTTTCCAGGTTTACTGCCACTTTAAGAGTAGCCTTTGGATAATAACAATAAAGATATTTATGTCATATCTTATGGTAAATCTTTCTAGTAACAGGCTTGCGAGCCTGAATCATGGACTCAATTACCGACTCAGAAAAACCACACTTAGACAGAATTAAGCATTCAATCTCCAAGCAGTCAGCTTCAGAGAAACAAGATTTGGATGAAGGAAGGGACCCTGAATCAGGAGGTAATCTCCAAGGTGGGAGAGATGACATCTCCACTAGGTCTGCAAACCAGATCCTGCGAGGCCACGCAGGGGCTATTAGAATCACCGACACCCTCTCCTGTTTGACACGAGCAATGACTCGTTGATGGAGTGCAAACTGAGGAAACAGGGATGCCAACCTGAAAACCCAAGGAACCGCCAGAGCATCTATCAGAATGGCCTGCGGATCACTTGACCTCGAACTGTACCTTGAAAGCTTGGCGTTCTGACGGGACACCATCAGATCTAACTCCGGCACCCCCCATTTGA
Source organism: Bombina bombina (assembly GCF_027579735.1). Lineage (NCBI taxonomy): Eukaryota > Metazoa > Chordata > Amphibia > Anura > Bombinatoridae > Bombina > Bombina bombina. The sequence continues at coordinate 345,821,061 of NC_069500.1, forward strand.
GGACTAAGCTTGAAAAAACCTCCTGATGGAGTTCCCACTCCCCGGGATGAAAAGTCTGTCTGATCAGAAAATCCGCTTTCTCAGTTGTCTACTCCTGGAATGTGGATGGCAGATAGACAGCAATTGTGGGTCTTTGCCCACTGAACAATCCGAGTAAACTACTTCATGGCTAAGACACTCAGAGTTCCTCCTTGGTGACTGATGTAAGCCACAGAGGTTATGGTGTCTGACTGGTACCTGTTAAAATGGGCGGAGGACAACTGAGGCCAAGCCAATAGAGCATTGTAAATCACCCTCAACTCCAAGATGTTGAGTCCAAAGGCCCTGAGCTTTTAACGAGTTCCAGACCGTTTACAGAGAGAGTCACTTGGGCTGGTATGTCAAATCAATGCAAAGGTAAACGCGTTTCAGCCTGCTACGAGGCCTTTATCAAGACTCATTCTTTTCTCTGAGGTTTTTTCCAGTTTCTATACTCTCTTAGGCTAGGACACTTTATAATACTACTAACTTGTTCTATGAGTGTTCTATAACATCTGTGACACCATTATCTAGTAATTCTTTATTTCTACTTTCTCTAGTATACTTAAGCCTCTCTTGGGGCGCACCTTCATATATTTAATATTTCCTATTTATCCATCTGTACAATTTTGTTAGGCGATTGTCCAAATAGAAGTGAGCCTGCATACTTTTTCGTAATATTGGCACTGTCCTCCTATTTCTGTATTATTGTTTCCTCTGAAGTTACAAAAGGAACGAAAATTACTCTGACGACCTTTAGGCCTATTCTTCTTATCTTGAGGTAGAAAAGACCCTTTTACACCCGTAATATCAGAGATAATTTCTACCGAACCGGTTCCAAACAAGGTTTTGCCCTTGTAAGGAATCGCCAGAAGCTTGACTTTAGAGGAAACGTCCACAGACCAGGATTTCAAGCATAACGCCCTGTGGGCTAGGACAGCGAAACTAGAAGTTTTAGCTCCTAGTCTAACAACCTGTAAAATGGCATCTGCAATAAAGGAATTGGCCAACTTAAGAGCTTTAATCCTATCTTGAATTTCATCCAAGGAAGTCTCTACTTGAAGAGAATCAGACAAGACGTCAAACCAATAAGATTCCGCACTAGTCATGGTAGCAATACACACCGCAGGTTGCCATTGGAGACCTTGATGAACATAAATATTTTTCAAATAAGTCTCCAGCTTCTTGTCCATCGGATCCTTAAAAGAGCCGCTATCCTCAATAGGAATATTGGATCTCTTAGCGAGAGTGGAAATGGCCCCTTCAACTTTGGATATAGTATACCAAGGATCTTTAATGGAGTCCTCAACAGGAAACATTTTCTTAAAAATGGGAGATAGGGAAAAAGACACCCCTGGTTTCTCCCATTCCTGTGAGATAATCTCCCTAGCACGGTCGGCACAGGAAAAACCTCTGAAGTGGAAGGTTCATCAAAGAAACTATTACGTTTACTAGATTTCTTAGGAGTGATAACGACAGGGGTATCTGAGTCATCTAAAGTAGCTAAAACCTCCTTTAACAATACACAAAGGTGTTCAAGCTTAAATCTGAAGGATTCCACCTTATACTGTCCAGATCTGAGATTTCACCCTCAGAAAGTCCCGATGTCTCTTCCTCATCAGACTTATGAGAAAGGGCAACTTGGGAAGCAGAACTAAGTGCAGGCACCTTAGTTTCTGAATTTCTAGATTTCCTCTTGCGTTTTCCCTGTAATCTGGGAATGGCAGCTAATGCCGCAAATACCGCTGAAGATACCTGGGCAGCAATTTCTGCTTTTAACTCCACTAGGAAGTATAGAGGAACCACAGGGCAAGAAAAAGCACTTACCTGCTCCGCTGTCCGGCATGTAGACAGTTAGGTATGAGAAGGCACAGTTCCTCAGAAACCTTTGAAAAAGAAAGAACAGAGTAGCCAACTCTGGCTTTCTAAACTAGGGCAGCAATTGTTAGGAAAACGCAGTAAGTACCTCTAAACTGCTTTAAAGCCACCACTACCCGACTGCAAGGAATGACGTGGAATACAACTATACCCCAAAACTTGCTTGTAGATGAAATCAAAAATTTTTTCTTCAGACACCTAAACTCCATCACCTCCATGCACCAAAGGCAAAGAGAATGACTGGGGGTTGTGGGTAAGGGAGTGATACTTAGCAGTTTAACTGTGCTCTTTGCCTTCTCCTGCTGGCCAGGAGTGATATTCCCAACAGTAATAACTCAAGCCGTGGACTCATCATATCTTTGCAAAGAAATTAGATTATTTGATCATAAACATTGTCTGGAGCACAATGTGACCACAGCAACAACTTTACATATTTGATATCAAATTCCAATTTTTAAAACTGCATAAAACATTTAGAAAACTGAATAATGATGGCTTTTTAAATGTCAATGTAAGTACTGAAACTTAAATGGGCAGTACAGTCAAAATTAAACTTTCATGATACATATGGAACATGCATTCCCCCCCCCCCCCAAAAAAAAAAAAAACGTTACAATTTACTTCTGTTATCAAATTTGCTTTGTTCTCTTATTTGCTTTAGAGTTATACCTAGGTAGGCACAGGAACACCAATGCAGTGCTGTGAACTAGCTGATGATTAGTGTCTGCACCCACATGCCTCTTGTCACTGGCTCACCAGGTGTGTTCAGGCAGCTCCTAGCAGTGCATTGCTGCTCCTGAGCCTCATTTTTAACAAAGGATACCAAGAGAATTAAACAAATTTGACAAGAGAAGTAAATTGTAAGGTTATTTAAAACTGCACATTCTATTTGAAACATAAAAGTTGAATGTTTACTTTACTGTCCCTTAAAGGGACATTAAACCCCAAAATTTTCTTTCATGATTCAGATAGAGGACACAATTTTTAAAAAGTTTCCAATTTACTTCTATTATCAATTTTTTTTCATTCTCATGTTTTCTTTGTTTACGAGATGCCTAGGTAGGTAGCGTGCACATGCCTGAAGCACTACACAACAGGAAACAGTGCTGCCATCTAGTGCCCCTGCTAATGTATAACAATGTTGCAAAACTGCTGCTATATAGTGCTGCAGACACATGCACACTCTTGAGCTTACATTTCTGCTTTTCCACAAAGGATAACAAGAAAAATAAGAAAATTTGACAATAGAAGTAAATAAGAAAGTTGTTTAAAATGTTATGTTCTATCCAAATCATGACAGAAAAAAATTGGGGTTTATGTCCCTTTAAAGGCACATAGTATACATTGTAAAAGGGGTTAAATTATTTAAAAAAAATGACATACACAATAAAAAAACAGAATGTATGCTTACCTGATACATTTCTTTCTTTACGGATATGGAGAGTCCACAACGTCATTCAATTAGTAGTGGGAATATCTCTCCTGGCCAGCAGGAGGCGGCAAAGAGCACCACAGCAAGACTTAAGTATCACTCCCCTACCCATAATCCCTAGTCATTCGAACGAAGGGAAATAGAAAAAAGGAATAACACAAAGGTGTAGAAGTGCCTGAGGTTTAGTCAAAAATAAATGTCTTAATAAATGGTGGGGTTGTGGACTCTCCATATCCGGAAAGAAAGAAATTTATCAGGTAAGCAAAAATTCTGTTTTCTTTCCTAAGATATAGAGAGTCCACAACGTCATTCAATTACTAGTGGGAACCAATACCCAAGCTAGAGGACACAGAATGAACAGGGAGGGAAAAGAAGACAGGCAGACCTAAACAGAAGGCACCACCGGCTTCAAGAACCTGTCTCCTAAAAGAGGCCTCAGCCGAAGCAAAAGTATCAAATTTATAGATCCACAATTGGTTGAAAAGTTCCCTCCTTTTTGTGATCCACAAACAGATTTGAATAGAATCTCAGATCCTGTTCCCTTACAGGAACTGGAACAATCACTCCCAAAAAGAAAAGATCCTGAACACAGTTCAAGAATGCCTCTCTTTTTACCTGATCTGCAGATAATCTTGAAAGGTGAAATCTGCCCATGGGAGGAAGAGATTTGAATTCTATTTTGTAACCCTGAGATACAATGTCCACTGCCCAAGGGTCTGGGACATCTCGAATCCATGCTTGGCAAAAAAGGGAAAGTCTGCCCCCACTTGATCCGATCTCGGACCAGGGGCAGAGCCTTCATGCTGTCTTAGCCTCAGCTGCAGGCTTTTTAGACTTCTTCCCCTTGTTCCAAGACTGATTGGGTCTCCAAGAAGACTTGGACTGTTCCTGCTTTGTAGGGGAAAAAGACATGACCTCTGAAATTGGGAAAGGAACGAAAATTACTTAGATGTCCTTTAGGTTTATTTTTCTTGTCTTGTGGTAGAAAAAAAGACTTTTCCACCTGTAATCTCAGAAATAATTTCTGCAAAACCAGGTCCAAATAAGGTTTTATCTTTATAAGACAGCGCCAGAAGCTTGGACTTGGAAGTAACATCAGCTGACCAAGATTTAAGCCACAAAGCCCTACGGCTAGAACAGTAAAGCCAGACAATTTGGTTCCTAGTTTAATAACTTGCATATTAGCATCAGAAATAAAGGAATTGTCTAGTTTAAGAGCCTTAATCCTATTTTGAATATCCTCCAACAGAGTCTCTTCTAAAACAGATTCAGACAAAGCATTGCACCAATAAGATGCTGCACTAGATACTGTGGCAATACAAACTGCAGGTTGCCATTGAAGACCTTGATGAACATACATCTTCTTCAAATAAGCTTCCAGCTTTTTGTCCATGGGATCCTTAAAGGAGCAGCTATCCTCTATAGGGATTGTAGTTCTCTTAGCCAGAGTAGAAACAGCCCCTTCTACTTTAGGCACTGTGCGCCAAGAATCTTTAATAGAGTCTGTAAAAGGAAACATCTTTTTAAAAACGAGAGACGGGGAGAACGAATCCCTGGCTTCTCCCATTCCTGAGAAATAATCTCTGTCACATGGTCTGGAACAGGGAACACCTCCACAGAGAAAGGAACATCATAGTATTTATTAAGTTTACTAGACTTCTTAGGGTTGACAACGACAGATGAATCGGAGTCATCCAAAGTAGCCAATACCTCCTTTAACAATACACAAAAGTGTTAAAGCTTAAATCTAAAATGAACTTCCTCAGTATCAGGCAAAGGATTTACACTGTCTGAATCTGAGTTTTCACCCTCAGACTTATGAGGAAGGACAACCTGCGTATCAGCAGATGAAACAGATACCTTACTATCTGATAAATGTTTAGTTTTCCTCTTGCGATTTCCCAAAAAAGGAAAAGCAGATAATGCCGCATATACCGCAGAAGATATCTGTGCAGCAAAATCTGCAGGCAAATATACTCCACCAGGAGGTTGAGAGGAACTGCAGGGCACTGCATGTGACACCAGAGAGGCTTGGGACGTTTGAGGAGAAAACTGTGGCATTGCCTGAACAGCATCATCCTGAAAGACTTTATCGGGCTTAGAAGGCAACAATTTATTTTTGCATTGCAAAGTTTTACCTTAACAAGTATCACATAATTGCATAGGCAAAACAATTTGTGTCTCAAGGCATAACAGGCACTACTTATCACAAGCAATGGATTCTAGATCCATGGTCATAGAAAATGATTTCCCCCCCAAAAAAATTTGAAAATTAAATCATTATCATTTCAAACATAATGGAAAAAAAAAACTTGAAAAAGTAGCAGCCATAACCAGAACAGGCCCTCTACACCTCAGAAGAGCTGGGGTGCCCTATCTGAAAATAACACCTTCCTGTCTTACAAACAGGATCGTAATGATGGCTCTTACAGACTCCGCCCCGCTTTCACTAAAAAGCGGAATTGCGAGTTACATGAGCATTTCTGGCCAACAAAAAAGCGCAGAAACAAAAGAAAGCGTGCGCTGCCAGAAATAAAGCCCCAAAAAGCCAAAATAAACCGTAAAAACACGGCCATAAAACCGTTATACACACTTCTCAAGCCGTAAGAGAGAAAAAATAAATAAGTACACAATATGTAAAGGCTATAACAACCGAATACAATAAGCAGCTGCAAGCCCTTCCCAATAAAGAGTTAATCTTTCCCAGCAAGGAAAAATTAACCCCTTAGTCTCTCAAAGCACATAAGTACCTGCACCCTGCCTATAAATATCCTCAAAAATATCCTCAAAAATAAATATCCTGCAAGTCTCCCATACCTAGAAGACAAAAGCACTTACCTGCAATCCAGCTGTCAGGCAGGATGACAGCTCACAAGGCAAGAAAGGACACATACTCCTTACAGAGACCTGTAGAAAAAAGAAAGAACAGAGTAAACCTACTCTGGCTTTCAATATTAGGGCAGCAATATGTTAGGAAACAGAGCAAGGACCACCTCACAATTTCCTAACTGCTTAAATGCAACCATTACTCTACTGCAGAGATTAACGTGGACTAAGCTAAACCCCAAATCCCTGCTTGCAGGGAAACCCAAAAAAACTAAACAAAAAATTAATAAAATTGTGTTTGCCGGATAATTTCCTTTCCTTCTGTACAGGGAGAGTCCACAGCTGCATTCCTTACTTGTGGGAAATACTGAACCTGGCCACTAGGAGGAGGCAAAGACACCCCAGCCAAAGGCTTAAATACCTCCCCCACTTCCCTCATCCCCCAGTCATTCTGCCGAAGGAACAAGGAACACTAGGAGAAATGTCAGGGTGAAAAAGGTGCCAGATAAATAAATTAAAATGTAGGGCCGTCCAATGGAGAACACGGCGGGGGCTGTGAACTCTCCCCTTAATACAGGGAGAGTCCACAGATGCATTGCTTACTTGTGGGAAATTATACCCAAGCTCCAGAGGACACTAAATGCTAACGGGAGGGTAAAAGAGAGAGGCGGCCCTTAATCTGAGGGCACCCCAGCCTGAAAAACCTCTTCCGAAGGCTGCTTCAGCAGAAGCAAAAACATTAAACTTGTAAAATCTGGAAAAAGTATGTAAGGAGGACCAGGTAGCTGCCTTACAAATCTGATCCATAAAGGCCTCGTTTTTGAAGGCCCAAGAGGAAGCCACTGCTTTCGTAGAATGAGCCGTAATCCTTTGATGAGGCTTAAGACCCGCTGGCTCATATGCTAAACAGATGATACTCCTCAACCAAAAAGATAAGGAAATTGAAGAGGCCATCTGACCCCTACGCTTCCCAGAAAAGATAACCAACAGAGAAGAACTTTGTCTAAATTCCTTCGTAGCCTGAAGAACTTCAAGGCATGAACAACATCCAGATTATGTAGTAAACGTTCCTTTGATGAAGAAGGATTAGGACATAAGAAAGGAACCACAATTTCTCGATGTTGCGATTTCAAAATCCTAACTTGGTTTGTAGAACAGCCTTATCAGCATTGAACACCAGATAAGGAGGGTTGCATTGCAAAACAGCAATCTCAGAGACTCTGCGCGCAGCAGCAATAGCTAGTAGAAAAAACAAGACAAACAACTTAATGTCAATCTCATGCGTAGGCTCAAACGAAGCCAGTTGCAAAACTTTAAGAACAAGATTTAAATTCCAAGGAGGAGCATATTAGATCTAAACACCGGCCCGATCCTAGTCAGAACCTTAAGAAAAGACTGTACATCTGGAAGCTCAGCAAGCCTCTTGTGCAGTAAAAACAGACAGGGCCGAAATCTGTCCCTTCAAGGAACTAGATGAGAGGCCCTTCTCCAGTCATTCCTGGAGAAAGAAGGAATCCTGGCAACCTTTACTTTGTGCCAGGCGAAAAAACACTCTTCACACCAGAATAGGTAGGTCCTGAACACTTTATGAACGATGCGACGAGTAACCGGCTTACAAGCTTGAATGAGAGTATCAATAACACGCTCAGAAAACCCTCTCTTGGCTAATACTAAGCGTTCAATCTCCACGCAGTCAGCCTCAGAGAATCTAGATTTTGATGAATAAAGGGGCCTTGTCCCAGCAGATCCCTGCAACAAGGTAACCTCCAAGGAGGAGATTATAACATCCCCACTAGATCCGCGAACCATATCCTGTGCGGCCACGATGGAGCAATCCGTATCACAGACGCCTGCTCCTCTATGATTCGAGCCACCACTCAAGGAAGGAGTGGTAATGGCAGGAAAAGAGAATCTAGATTGAACCTCCAAGGGACTGCTAATACATCTATTAGCTCTACCTGAGGATCCCTGGGCCTCGACCCATATCTGGGTAGCTTGGTATTGAGACGGGATACCATGAGATCTATCTCTGGCGTTCCCCACCTATCGGGAATGTGGATCGCTGACAGGTCTCCGCCCACTCCAGAATCTGAGATACTTCCCTCATTGCTAGGGAGCTTCTCGTTCCCGCCTGATGGTTGATGTAAGCCACCAAGGTTATATTGTTTAAATGGAATCAGATAAATTGGGACGAACCCAGTAGGGGACAAGCCTTTAAAGTATTTAAATATTGCCCCAAGGTCTAGAATGTTTAGCAGGAGGGAGCTCTCCACAGGTTCTGCGCCTTCTTAGCGTCCCAAACAGTTCCCCATTCTGACAGACTTGTGTCCATAGTCTCAGTCACCCAGGACGGTCTTAAAAAGGATGTCCCTTTTAGGTTATCCGGACAGAGCCACCAAGAGAGTGATTCTCTCGACCGGTTGTCCAGAGAAATCTGTTGAGACAGATCCAAATGATCGCTGTTCCACTGTCTCAGCATGCACAGTCGCAACGGCCTAAGGTGGAACCTGGCAAAGAGAATGATGTCCATGCTGGACACCATGAGACCAATTACCTCCATACACTAAGTCACAGCTGGACTTAAGGAGGTCTGGAGGGCAAAGCATGTTAAAGCTAGTTTACAACTTCTCTGGTCTGTTAGAAATATTCTCATGTCTATGGAATCTATTATCGTGCCCAGGAATTCCACCCTGGTGCTATGAATAAGCGAACTCCTTTCTCTATGTATTTTCCCTCTGTGGGATCGAAAAAGACAGAGGAGAGATTCCGAATGGTCTTCCGCCAGACGAAACGATGGTGCTTGTACCAGAATATCGTCCAAGTAGGGAGCTACTGCTACACCCCGGGTTTTGGCAACTGATAGAAGAGCCCCTAGAACCCTTGTAGAAATATTTGGAACAGTAGCTGGACCAAACAGAAGAGCAATGAACTGGAAGTGCTGGTCCAGGAACGCAAACCTGAGAAACTGGAAGTGTTCCCTGTGGATTGGAAGGTGAAGGAATGAATTAAGGGAAGGATGGACCTTATTGTCTCCATTTTGAAGAGGGGACACTTAGAAATGTATTTAAGTACTTTAGTTCCAGAACTGGACGTTAAAATCCCTCCTTCTTTGGGACCACAAAAATGTTTGAATAGTATCCCAAACCTCTCTCTGCGATAGGCACTGGAACAATGACTACAAAGGAGGACAGATCCCTTACGCACTCCAGAAAGGATTCCCTCTTTCCTAGTCTTGAAGACAGGTTGAGAGGATGAGATTTGAAACCTATCTTGTAACCCTGAGCTATGACCTCCAGGACCAAGGATCCTGCATGTCCCTGAACCAAGCCTCTGAAAGAGCGACAGTCTGCCCCCTACACGATCCAAAATAGGACCGGGGGCCGCCAATTCATGCGGACTTGGATTGGATCTATTCCAGGACTGAGCCGGCTTCCAAGAACTCTTGGTTTGCTCTGGCATAGCGGAGGCCTCTGACGCTGGGCTTTTAGCAGAACTAAAGGAACAAAGATACAAATGTTGTCCCTTAGATTTGTTCTATCAAATAAACTCTTTCCCTTAAAGGAGAGGGAAAGAGACTTGACTTAGAAGTTATATCTGTCAGAGCGCCTTACGGGCCTGAACAGAAATCCTGAAGTCTTAGTCGTAGGCTAATTAATCTGCGTAATAACATCACAGATAAAAGAATTAGTAACCCAGAAGGCCGTAATTCTTTCCTGAAACATGTCGAGGGAAGCCTCCACCGTGATCATTTTCATGAAGGAGACGCATCAAAAGGTAGCCGCTCCAGCAACTGCGGTGACGAACGCCACCAGTAAAACCAAATATCTCATAGGTTGAAACATTCTCTTTAACAGAGTTTCCATCCTTATATCCGGCGGCTCTATGAACGACGAACTATCCATACACGGGCTAGTATTATGTGTGGCAAGCATAAGCATAGCGCCAACCAAGTAGGGATGGGAAAAAGAAAACCCTCCCTCATAGAGAGCCCTGAACCGGGATCCTTAAAAGGCAGACGACAGGAAGAGGAATCTAATGTCGCCCTTAATAACTATTGTCATCAAATTTAGGACCCAGAGGTTCGAATGGCAGCTCAGCCTTTGGAACCTCTAAAGTAGTCAAAACCTCCTTTAGTAGAAAGCATAAACGTTCTGTGCTAAATCTAAAAACTGGATCCTACACACGCGAAGGATTAAACGGAAAAAACTCCAACCAAGAAAGTTCATACTCTGGAGTTTTAAATAGATTAAACTCAACTGTTCATAATCTCCCTCAGGAGATATTAACCATTGATTCCATATAGATAAAAGGAGCCACACTGTGACCCTGTCTTCTAGCGTTTGCAATATGTGTAAAAATTGAAACTATCTTACTAGAATCCATGCTGTGGAACAGAAACACAGCCTCTCAAGTGTGACATTCTTGTAGCATCACTTCTGACATCGACTTAAGTGAGAAAAAGCAGGCAGTGAAACTCGTCAACACTGATTGCTTAGGAGCCGTTAATCGGAGTCTGGTTCGCAGAATAGACTTCTCAATGCATCTCCAGACTCTTTCATCAATGCTTTCACTGAGAGGCTGACAAGACTACTTAAAACTCCAGTCCCATCTCGAAGTGCAGATACCCTTTCTAAGGAACTACTCTGAAATCTTCTGACACTTCTCTGCCAACCTCCTGTGATGAAGGGCAAAGAATGACTGGGGGATGAGGGAAGAGGGGGAGGTAATTAAGCCTTTGGCTGGGGTGTATTTGCCTCCTTATGGTGGCCTTAAGAAGGGGGAAAAAAAATTCACCTCCTCCATTGACAGAGGCAAAGAGAATGACTGGGAATTATGGGTAGGGAAGTGATACTTAACAGCCTTGCTGTGGTGCTCTTTGCCACCTCCTGCTGTCCAGGAGAGATATTCCCACTAGTAATTGAATGACATTGTGGACTCTCCATATCTTAAGAAAGAAATTTCTTTACGTAACATATTCACTACTTGTAGGTTGCAGCTTCAAACCACTTGGATAAAAAAAATAAAAAATACTGAGAATTGAGTCTACAGGATTCCTCCCCTATAAAAACCCCTCCAATTTGAGCTTTACATATAGCCAAGTTAGAAACTATTTTGAGTGTAAATGCAGCTATAGAAAATTGGATCCCTTTACTACGAGAACTGCTAAAAGGGCAGCACTGCCGTTCCACCACCTACACGCATCCTAATGGCTAAGGGACTCTTCCTGGGATTTACCATATCATCTGGTTAAACATTGCTCATTTATAATTGCTAGCTTGGGGATTGGACTTTTAGGTAACCCTTAATCTCTGGATAACATCTGAGTTCCAAGTACATCTCCCCAGAGGGATAATATATCTGCCCCTTTCGTAGGACTAAAATTGTGATTTTGCCTTATAGAATCTTTTTTACCATGGCTTGTAAACATCTTACTAATTTGGATAGACTCTCTAAAGACCAGACACCCTCAGGCCCAAAAATAAATCTTTTTCAAAGTCCTAGAATCATCTCAGGGGTCAGAAGACAATTTCATCTCATCACTAGATACCTCTGAAGGGGACAATAATGCACCCCTCAGGAGCCGACCTAAGTTTTCTTCCGACAAACTTCAATTCTTTCCATAAGCAGGTGGGCCAGATTATATATGAAATGAAAATATATATGGGAGACATTTAGGGCACGGACTCTCTGAGCAATAATACTGACTGCCTGAGCAAGCATGTCAACCTTCAAGACACTCTTATCGACCAGCTACAGTCACAGCTGGAGGATCTGGACAACAGGGTCTTTTCATCAAACATTTGGATACAGAGTGAAAGGAAATCAGGATAGACAGTGAACATAGGGCATTGTGACTTGGTCCAAAGGAAATCCCAGACAAATAAGAGACTGTTAAAGCAGCAAGAATTACACAATCTATAAGCAAAGCCGACTCCGGAATCCACATCTTCCTGGACATTAGCTCCCTCACGCTTACTAAGTGCAAGGAAGCCAGATATCTGACAAATAGCTTTCAAAACCTGGGCATCCCATATAGATGAGGGGTCCCATTTTGTCCCCAAAAATGCCATAAACGGATAGTATAAGGTGTATGGCGTATAAATATATATCCCCAGATTATGTGTGAACGTGTTCATACTAATAGCTAGTGGGCTATGAAGGTACTCACATCTCAGCACCTTCGTCCACTGTGCAGCAACTTGCTTCTAGTAGATGAACCAATCCTAAGCAGTGCAAGCACGATGCCAAGTATCTAAATCAGCAACAGCTTCTATAACCCAGGGGATTGGTGGAAAGTCCAAATTTAACAAAGGGAAGACTGTGGATCCATAAGGAACAGCTCACTATAGAACGGGGGATTGGAAGACAAATCCACATTTCACCTGAGAGACCTGCAACATTTCTCACTGAGAAAATACCTTTCATTGCCTGGCTTATAACTCCTCGTCTACCCCCTGAATAACAGGTTACTGTGAGGAGGAATTGGGCCCCTAGGGGGCACTAGTAAGTAAGGAGTGGAAGAGGATACCTGTGAGTCTTCTCATCAAGCTCAATGATCATAATTAGCTGCTCTTTTGTCTAGATTAGTGTTTCTCAGCTCCAGTCCTCAGAATCCTTAACAAGGCTTATTTTCATGAAAACTGTACAAGAGCACAGGTAAAATAATCAGCGGGTCAATAACCATGGTTACCAACCTGATCTTACCTATCAGATGATTACTTCACCTATGCTCTAGCAAAGACATTATAAAAATCTGGCCTGTTAGGGGTACTAGAGGACTGAAGTTGAGAAACACTGGGCTAGATGTCTAAAGTGAAACTTTCTTGTGTTTATTTTGAATATTGCCACAGTGCTTTTCAAAGCTTTTCCTTTTATGATAATTGAGGTGTATCTTCAACTCATATTCTGACTGCATACGATTGCAGTAACTTTTACAGAAAGGTTGCATTCTTTGTTTAACTATTTCTTTACACAGGAAACATAACAAAAGGCCTGTTGTTCTTGTCTGAGTAGCTTTGCACACAGTCATCTGACAATGGTTTTCTAGTCTTCTGTTAGCAGAAATAAACTGTGCAGTGTGCACTACATAACACTTTGGTTCGTAGAATAGAATACATTTCCCATAAAGTTTATTGGTGTAGTTGTACAACTATGCTCCAGGCAAAGAAATCAACTACAGATTTCTTAACATGGTGATTTAAGACTACTAAGTGACATAAAATAAGAAGCTGGTATCACTTGATCAAGTCCATCCATCACATTAACAAATTTTTTATTAGTGAAGTAATTACTAAATCCTATATATAAGACTTTTGCACAGTGACTGTATTTAAAAAAAAAAAAAGCTTGTATTACAATATCAGGATAATATAATTTAAAGTAATTATATCAAACAAATCTTTTAAAAAGTGAATAAATGTTTAATATTTTTGAGTGTAAGCTAGGGGGAGCAGTTGATGAGTTTATGCAAGGTGTTCAGAAACGTTTGGGAAACATGGGTTAGAGGATCCCCTTTCAACTATGAGTAGATCTTGCACTTCACTTTCACCTGGGAGGTGAAAGCTCAGGTGTGTTGGGGTATCTTTTTCCTCCTCCTAGTGCTAGTGTGCTCAGTAAGGGAAGATTCAACATCTGATAAAAGAAACCGCTATATACATGACACCCCATGACCAATTTTGTTCTCAGCTACAAATACCCCTGGAAAACAACTGTCTCTCTAATAATTAGATGACCCTCTTCAAAATTCAGGAGCACTCTATCCCTAAACCACAGAGGCAAATCAGGGAAAGATCTCTCAAAAAAGAAATCGACCCCCCCCTCCCAAAAAAAGGAGAGAGCCTAAAATCAGTCCAATGCCCCAATTTGACAGAGTCAACCCATCCGCTTGAGCATGTGTAAATCTTACTTTTATAAGACTTTGTTGCTCTCAAACAATTTGTCTGGATTTCAGCGCCCAAAACATGAACTAGAATATGACAAGTAACAAAACTCTCCTCTCACATCCCCTGTCTATCATCTTTGGCTGTGACCTGCATATATGTATTGGGGGATGTGTCAAAGTCAAGGCACCCCTATGTAACACTTTTGCTTACACAGACTTTAGTGTATAGAAGTTATTCCTTCCTTTATGTTTGAGACTTATTCTAATGTTTTTGTGGGGGGTTTCTTTGTGCTATTAATTTCAGTACATATTCTACTATTTACATTTGTAACAATACCATAAAGTCTAGGGGAATCATTAAATGAGCTCAGCACCCTGTAGTACTAACTCTCTCCTCTTTCACTAGTGGTGCATGTGGTAAGGGGTTACTGTTACCCCAAAACCAGTAAAGTATCCAAAAAGTCCACAGCACCAAAGATAATCTTCTGAAAATGATACCTTTATTTTCATATCAAATGACAAATGCAACGTTTCGGCCCCTCTGGCCTTAATCATGCATATGAATTGACTTAGCCCATGTTCACACTAAATAGGCTTATTGATTAACACTTAATTACAGACAGATTTGCTAAAAACATTTAATGTAAAACAGATACTCTACCTAGTGGTTCATTTACTTTATTACATCAACCATTTTAACCCTTACCACCTATAAAAACAAAACATAAGGAAATAACCTAACAGTGAAAAATATAAAGCAATTAATTATATGTTCTAGAACCTTAATGCTTTTTATTAAAAAATGATTATATAAGAGACTATTGTGGGGACAGGTGAACACCCACAGAGATTTTAAATCAAAAACTGAAAAATCTATTTCCTTATTGAACCCTCTGGGGTGCATACTGTCCAATTGATGGATCCATCAAGAGTACTACCCTCCATAGGAGACTCCTCCAAATCTTCTGACACTTCTCTGCCAACCTCCTGTGACGAAAGGCAAAGAATGACTGGGGGATGAGGGGGGTGGGGAGGTATTTAAGCCTTTGGCTGGAGTGTCTTTGCCTCCCCCTGGTGGCCAGGTTCTTAATTCCCACAAGTAATGAATGAAGCAGTGGACTCTCCTCCCATTAAGATGGAAAATTTAATTTAGAGAATTGATACATTCATTTAGTTAGAGTATTTATTAAATACAAATACTCTAACTAAATGAATGTATCAAGCCTCTAAATTCAAATAAAAGGTTTCCGCCAATTTTTTTGTTCATAACATAAATAGCGAAACAGGATGGCATTGGATCCTATCAGCCTCTGATGAAATGAGGTGGGAGTAAGCCTTGTGAATCACTTTTTGAGCCAAGAGGAAACACTACCTTAATAGCTTTCTGTCGCTTAAGAGTCCCAGAGTAGTGAAAAAACAAACTAAAAGTTTGTCTGAAATATTTAGTAGCTTGGATATAGAACTTCAAAGCGTTGACTACATTAAGATTATGTGAAATAAATGTGATGATAAAAATCATAAAAGGAAAACCAAATAAAGTTCTGAATCAAGGATATGTCTGTGTCCTCTGGATGAGTTTTTCAGCTTGTTAGCATTCCTCAGTGAGATCCCATAAAAAAGGAAACAGAAAATTGCAACATAGTGTGAATCTGTAATGGCACTTTGAGGAAGTAGTTGTTTTGTAACAAATGACTACTCACATTTGTTGGAGCTTTCCACTAAGCTCAAGGATATGCGCACTCCCACTTTATACTGATGGGAAAACAGTACACTAGGCAAAACTTGGATACAAATTTATTTTAAAATATATAAAAGCGTCACATAAGCCTTGATAACACCACAATGTAAGGGTACAAAAGCAGATATGCTGTAACAAATGCTTCAAATCGCCAAACTTGCAAAGAGGTAAATGGATCAGCAGGAGTGTGACCGCTGAAACCAAAACCTTTTTAGTAGCAAGACAATAGCGCTAAGCCCCCAGGTGTCCTGGCTAGTGTAGAGACGCAATAAAACTCAATATAGAACAGTTCAGTTGCCGACGTACGTTTCGCTGGTATGCTTTGTCAAGGCATACCAGCGAAACGTACGTCGGAACTGAACTGTTCTATACTGAGTTTTATTGCGTCTCTACACTAGCCAGGACACCTGGGGGCTTAGCGCTATTGTCTTGCTACTAAAAAGGTTTTGGTTTCAGCGGTCACACTCCTGCTGATCCATTTACCTCTTTGCAAGTTTGGCGATTTGAAGCATTTGTTACAGCATATCTGCTTTTGTACCCTTACATTGTGGTGTTATCAAGGCTTATGTGACGCTTTTATATATTTTAAAATAAATTTGTATCCCAGTTTTGCCTAGTGTACTGTTTTCCCATCAGTATAAAGTGGGAGTGCGCATATCCTTGAGCTTAGTGGAAAGCTCCAACAAATGTGAGTAGTCATTTGTTACAAAACAACTACTTCCTTAAAGTGCCATTACAGATTCACACTATGTTGCAATTTTCTGTTTCCTTTTTTATGGGATCTTACTGAGGAATGCTAACAAGCTGAAAAACTCATCCAGAGGACACAGACATATCCTTGATTCAGAACTTTATTTGGTTTTCCTTTTATGATTTTTGTTATCACATTTATTTCACATTTCTTTCTTTGTGATATTCGGTATATTTATTGTAACATTAAGATTATGTAATAGCTACAACTTAGAGTTAGCAGGATCTGAACACAATGAAGGAACAAGCATTTCTTCATTGGTATTTTCTGTAGAAACTACCTTAAAAAGAAAATCATATTTAGTACAAAGTATAGCCTTCTCCTTGTGAATAATTAGAAATGGAGAACCACAAGACAAGGTTGACAACACAAACTCTCCTTGCTGAAAAGATTGCCAATAGTAAGAGTACTTTCCAAGATAATAGTAGATATCAATAGAATGCATTGGTTCAAAAGAAGAACCTTGTAATACAGAAAGAATAAGATTCAGATTCCAGGGTGGAGAAATATGCTTCGCAATTGGCTTAATTCTAACGCCTGCACAAAAGTCTGAACCTGAGAATGTTTAGCCAACTTCCTATGAAAACTAGCGGACAAACCCTTGTCAAGGCCAGCCTGTGAAAACTGAAGGATTGTAAGAATCCTAAATGAATACCAAGAACACCATCTGGAAGAACACCACTTAAAATATCCCTTCCTAATCTTGTGATAAATCTTGTGTGTCACAAGCTTTCTGGCCTCCAATAAAGTTTCAAATGACTAAATCTGCGAAACCTCTATGTCTTCAAACTCCACGCCATTAAATTTAGAGAACATATGCACTATATCCGCATACCAAGTCCTGTGGGCCAGACTGAAGCAATTAATATTACTGAAGTTGACTCCTGTTTGATCCAAGTAATGACTCTTGGAAGAAAAGCAAACAAAGGATACAGGTATGCTAAATGAAAGTCCCATGGACATACCAAGGCATCTATTAAGTGAGCGTTTGGATCTTTTGATCTTGCACAATATCTTGGAAGCGTTTGATTTAAGTGAGAGAGGCCATCAGATCTATGTCCTATAAGCCTATTTAATCCCGATAGAAAAGAGGACCTTGAGACAACAGGTCTTGTCTCAGAGGAAGAAGCCATGGAAGCAAGAGAACATCTGCACTATATTTGCATACTAAGTCCTGGGGAGACAGACTGAAGCAATTAATATTACTAACGTTGACTCATGTTTGATTCGAATAACAAAGGAAACAGTTATGGTAGATGAAAGTCCCATGGACATACCAAGGAGTCAATTATGTGAGCCTTTGGACCATTTGACCATGGACCGATTGACTGCTGAGATGATCCACCTCCCAGTTGTTCACAACTAAAAGAGAGGTGGGAGGGATTTTAAGCTCTGATATTGATTGACCTTCTCCAAGTGGCGGGAAATATATCCCATATGTTATGGAGGACTATGGACCATCATTTTACAAAATAAATTTACAGTAGAAAACCTGTATAGGTAATGAGGGCTGTGTCGGCCTCAGTGTATAATACAGGAACATACACTTGGGTAGTGTCAGGCATCTACTCACAAATATATAACCCAAGAAGCAATAGGGGCTGTTATAAAACAGTAATCCATGTAGATATTAGGTCTCCCTCCTTCCCTATTTTTCTATTTACGCCATGGGAGACGCTTGTATTAAGCTATGATGGAGATATTGGGTTTTATCTGTAATACATTGGAATATTTTCTTCATCATTCATCATGATTTGTTTTCATTATATACTGTATTATGCTTGTTTATTGACCAAATTGTATTATATATTAACAAAAGTCAGGACCGTCTAGTTATTTCTTTTCTCTTTTATATGCTAATTATCAGTATATGCGAGTACTTTAATAATGGTGTTTAGATAGTGTGTTCCTTAAATATGAGACAAATCTACCAAATTGTCTTGAGTGGCTGCCTTAGTTATACCACTTATTGGCATTTCACCACCACATATGAGTTGTATTTTGACCATGGTATAATTGAATCTACTAATCTTTTTTACATTTTTTTAAAGAACTTTTAATCACTCTAGGTAGATGCTTGTTAGCAAGAAATTACAGTGGCATCTGTGACTTATAAACAGGGCAATCACATGCAGCAGTAAATGCCACAATGTAAGTCACAATTTAGGACTAGAATAACTAGTTGGATCCTGGCTGCCATTGTGGGGAAGTAACGGACACTAGTTCTCATCATTGTGGGGGTGCTGTTAGTTCCTGGGGTTGAACAGTAACTCCATTAATCAGGGTTGTGGGCTGTCATTGGGGTTGGAGAGGGCTGTATGTTGCTGGCTGTCAGGGCTAGGGGGGCTGTCTGTTGCTGGCTGTCAGCGTTGAAGCAGCTGTCACTCCATGTACAGCTGTACCATGCTGTTTGCAGTAACAAACCACAATAACGATCCTTATAGTCCCAAGTGTATCCAGTGCTGGCTAGCTGTACAGAGAAGACTGGGTATTGTTGATTTCACACTCCAAGGTCTGCATGTTCTAATTGAATGTGGCGGTGGAAGCTGTGGTACTCAAACTGCAGGAAAACAAAACATGCTCAGCCAAGGAGCTATGCGCGCTGCTTCTTAACCTACTACAACAACTCTAAAATGGCATTTCTCAATACCCCCAGACTTTGTGCGCGAGCAGGAAGCAGCGTTGCACAAACAGCAGCTTGTGTAATGATGTGTGCAGCGTACTGCCGGGTGGTCAGGGTCAGATGTCTGTGCAACCTTTGTAAAAGGACCCAAACGTGGTTTGTTGTTTGTTTTTTTTATTAATTTTTATTTTATAAATTATTTATTAATTTTATTAATTTTTTTTTTTAATTTTGCATTGAATCAATAGCAATTTACACATAAAGAACACAAACTTATTTTTTAATGGTGTCCCTGTTGCACATGGCTTAAGAACAATCCAGCTACACCAAGCTGAATTTAAGGTGCAGCTTGGAGCGGCAGGTGGCAGCTGGTGGGTTAAGTGAGAGGGCACCCATGGGTGTCTCGGGGTCTCTAAATTAGGAAGCCATTGACAAATTTTAAGGTGCTACTCTCAAGAACTGTACTATGGAAAAATGAGTTAGAAAGGTTCTACTGAATACTTTACTCCCAGATATTTTTCCTTTTCTAAGTGGGTGTAGAAGCTATTAACAATGATGCTGTGATTTTCATTAATGAGAGGTTACATTACAACTTAATAGTTAAATCACTGTCTGTGTTATCCTTCAAAAACTTAAGCTAGATATTATGATTTTAAATTATTCAAACTATACATTTCCATGAGAACTGATGGATGCTGGAAAAAAAAATCTTCACTCACCTCCACAAACAACAGATGACCAGGTTCCACCAGATGAGCTATTTCGAGTCACAGGTGGTGCAGAAGTCTCACCAGGTGCACTATGAGAAACAAATTCTAAACCTCCAGAAATTGTGCCCCTACCATTAGAAATTCTGTGGGTCCGAGGATGCCGCTGTGCTTTTGGAGACATCCTTGGTGGACCTAAAAAACCCCAATAAAAATAAATTAACTGTGCGATTTCAACCTATAAAAAAAATTATACAACAAACAGAAGATTAGGATGCAATTACTAATTATGTAAATTTGTAAACATTTAAATTTTTATTATATATATATATATATATATATATATATACACACACACACATACATATATATATATATATATATATATATATATATACACACACACACATACATATACATATATATATATATATATATATATATATATATACATATATATACACACACACACACAGTATATATATATATATATATATATATATATATATATATATCTTTTTTAATTTGTTTTGTCTTTTAACAAAGGATAGAATACAGAACCAAAAAAAAAAAAACGTTCTTAAATAAATGTCCCCTTTAAATTTACCAAATCAAGAAAACATACCCCAGGTAACACTCTACACCTCAGCAGAATTACTGAGGTGCCCTACCTGTCCTGCAACCCGCAGCAAACTGAGGAAAAAGACAATCCTGTTTACAATCCGGATTTCCAGAGAAGCAAAAACAGCAAGAAGCCTTCTAAACAGCAGAGCACACGAAATATGCACACCTCACTCTTACAGGAAGTGAAAAAAAGCACCAAAAAAACTCTGACATCAAAGAATCAGAACCTCCCTAAAAGGGGCGGTCCTACAACAAACAAAAAAACAGAATTTATGTTTACCTGATAAATTACTTTCTCCAACGGTGTGTCCGGTCCACGGCGTCATCCTTACTTGTGGGATATTCTCCTCCCCAACAGGAAATGGCAAAGAGCCCAGCAAAGCTGGTCACATGATCCCTCCTAGGCTCCGCCTTCCCCAGTCATTCGACCGACGTAAAGGAGGAATATTTGCATAGGAGAAACCATATGATACCGTGGTGACTGTAGTTAAAGAAAATAAATTATCAGACCTGATTAAAAAAACCAGGGCGGGCCGTGGACCGGACACACCGTTGGAGAAAGTAATTTATCAGGTAAACATAAATTCTGTTTTCTCCAACATAGGTGTGTCCGGTCCACGGCGTCATCCTTACTTGTGGGAACCAATACCAAAGCTTTAGGACACGGATGAAGGGAGGGAGCAAATCAGGTCACCTAGATGGAAGGCACCACGGCTTGCAAAACCTTTCTCCCAAAAATAGCCTCAGAAGAAGCAAAAGTATCAAACTTGTAAAATTTAGTAAAAGTGTGCAGTGAAGACCAAGTCGCTGCCTTACACATCTGATCAACAGAAGCCTCGTTCTTGAAGGCCCATGTGGAAGCCACAGCCCTAGTGGAATGAGCTGTGATTCTTTCAGGAGGCTGCCGTCCGGCAGTCTCGTAAGCCAATCTGATGATGCTTTTAAGCCAAAAAGAGAGAGAGGTAGAAGTTGCTTTTTGACCTCTCCTTTTACCAGAATAAACAACAAACAAGGAAGATGTTTGTCTAAAATCCTTTGTAGCAACTAAATAGAATTTTAGAGCACGCACTACATCCAAATTGTGCAACAAACGTTCCTTCTTTGAAACTGGATTCGGACACAAAGAAGGCACGACTATCTCCTGGTTAATGTTTTTGTTAGAAACAACTTTCGGAAGAAAACCAGGTTTAGTACGCAAAACCACCTTATCTGCATGGAACACCAGATAAGGAGGAGAACACTGCAGAGCAGATAATTCTGAAACTCTTCTAGCAGAAGAAATTGCAACCAAAAACAAAACTTTCCAAGATAATAACTTAATATCAACGGAATGTAAGGGTTCAAACGGAACCCCCTGAAGAACTGAAAGAACTAAATTGAGACTCCAAGGAGGAGTCAAAGGTTTGTAAACAGGCTTGATTCTAACCAGAGCCTGAACAAAGGCTTGAACATCTGGCACAGCTGCCAGCTTTTTGTGAAGTAACACAGACAAGGCAGAAATCTGTCCCTTCAAAGAACTTGCAGATAATCCTTTCTCCAAACCTTCTTGAAGAAAGGATAGAATCTTAGGAATTTTTATCTTGTCCCAAGGGAATCCTTTAGATTCACACCAACAGATATATTTTTTCCATATTTTGTGGTAGATTTTTCTAGTTACAGGCTTTCTGGCCTGAACAAGAGTATCAATGACAGAATCTGAGAACCCTCGCTTTGATAAGATCAAGCGTTCAATCTCCAAGCAGTCAGTTGGAGTGAGACCAGATTCGGATGTTCGAACGGACCTTGAACAAGAAGGTCTCGTCTCAAAGGTAGCTTCCATGGTGGAGCCGATGACATATTCACCAGGTCTGCATACCAAGTCCTGCGTGGCCACGCAGGAGCTATCAAGATCACTGATGCCCTCTCCTGATTGATCCTGGCTACCAGCCTGGGGATGAGAGGAAACGGCGGGAATACATAAGCTAGTTTGAAGGTCCAAGTTGCTACTAGTGCATCTACTAGAGTCGCCTTGGGATCCCTGGATCTGGACCCGTAGCAAGGAACCTTGAAGTTCTGACGAGAGGCCATCAGATCCATGTCTGGAATGCCCCACAATTGAGTAATTTGGGCAAAGATTTCCGGATGGAGTTCCCACTCCCCCGGATGAAATGTCTGACGACTCAGAAAATCCGCTTCCCAATTTTCCACTCCTGGGATGTGGATTGCAGACAAGTGGCAGGAGTGAGTCTCCGCCCATTGAATGATTTTGGTCACTTCTTCCATCGCCAGGGAACTCCTTGTTCCCCCCTGATGGTTGATGTACGCAACAGTCGTCATGTTGTCTGATTGAAACCGTATGAACTTGGCCTTTGCTAGCTGAGGCCAAGCCTTGAGAGCATTGAATATCGCTCTCAGTTCCAGAATATTTATCGGGAGAAGAGATTCTTCCCGAGACCAAAGACCCTGAGCTTTCAGGGGTCCCCAGACCGCGCCCCAGCCCACCAGACTGGCGTCGGTCGTGACAATGACCCACTCTGGTCTGCGGAAGCTCATTCCCTGTGACAGGTTGTCCAGGGACAGCCACCAACGGAGTGAATCTCTGGTCCTCTGATCTACTTGTATCGTCGGAGACAAGTCTGTATAGTCCCCATTCCACTGACTGAGCATGCACAGTTGTAATGGTCTTAGATGAATTTGCGCAAAAGGAACTATGTCCATTGCCGCTACCATCAAACCTATTACTTCCATGCACTGCGCTATGGAAGGAAGAGGAACAGAATGAAGTATTTGACAAGAGTTTAGAAGTTTTGATTTTCTGGCCTCTGTCAGAAAAATCCTCATTTCTAAGGAGTCTATTATTGTTCCCAAGAAGGGAACCCTTGTTGACGGAGATAGAGAACTTTTTTCTACGTTCACTTTCCACCCGTGAGATCTGAGAAAGGCCAGGACAATGTCCGTGTGAGCCTTTGCTTGAGGAAGGGACGACGCTTGAATCAGAATGTCGTCCAAGTAAGGTACTACTGCAATGCCCCTTGGTCTTAGCACCGCTAGAAGGGACCCTAGTACCTTTGTGAAAATTCTTGGAGCAGTGGCTAATCCGAACGGAAGTGCCACAAACTGGTAATGCTTGTCCAGGAATGCGAACCTTAGGAACCGATGATGTTCCTTGTGGATAGGAATATGTAGATACGCATCCTTTAAATCCACCGTGGTCATGAATTGACCTTCCTGGATGGAAGGAAGAATTGTTCGAATGGTTTCCATTTTGAACGATGGAACCTTGAGAAACTTGTTTAGGATCTTGAGATCTAAGATTGGTCTGAATGTTCCCTCTTTTTTGGGAACTACGAACAGATTGGAGTAGAACCCCATCCCTTGTTCTCCTAATGGAACAGGATGAATCACTCCCATTTTTAACAGGTCTTCTACACAATGTAAGAATGCCTGTTTTTTTATGTGGTCTGAAGACAATTGAGACCTGTGGAACCTCCCCCTTGGGGGAGGCCCCTTGAATTCCAGAAGATAACCTTGGGAGACTATTTCTAGTGCCCAAGGATCCAGAACATCTCTTGCCCAAGCCTGAGCGAAGAGAGAGAGTCTGCCCCCCACCAGATCCGGTCCCGGATCGGGGGCCAACATCTCATGCTGTCTTGGTAGTAGTGGCAGGTTTCTTGGCCTGCTTTCCTTTGTTCCAGCCTTGCATTGGTCTCCCGGCTGGCTTGGCTTGAGAAGTATTACCCTCTTGCTTAGAGGACGTAGCACTTGGGGCTGGTCCGTTTCTGCGAAAGGGACGAAAATTAGGTTTATTTTTGGCCTTGAAAGACCTATCCTGAGGAAGGGCGTGGCCCTTGCCCCCAGTGATATCAGAGATAATCTCTTTCAAGTCAGGGCCAAACAGCGTTTTCCCCTTGAAAGGAATGTTAAGCAATTTGTTCTTGGAAGACGCATCCGCTGACCAAGATTTTAGCCAAAGCGCTCTGCGCGCCACAATAGCAAAACCAGAATTTTTCGCCGCTAACCTAGCCAATTGCAAAGTGGCGTCTAGGGTGAAAGAATTAGCCAATTTGAGAGCATGAATTCTGTCCATAATCTCCTCATAAGAAGAAGAATTATTATTGAGCGCCTTTTCTAGTTCATCGAACCAGAAACACGCTGCTGTAGTGACAGGAACAATGCATGAAATTGGTTGTAGAAGGTAACCTTGCTGAACAAACATCTTTTTAAGCAAACCTTCTAATTTTTTATCCATAGGATCTTTGAAAGCACAACTATCTTCTATAGGTATAGTGGTGCGTTTGTTTAGAGTAGAAACCACCCCCTCGACCTTGGGGACTGTCTGCCATAAGTCCTTTCTGGGGTCGACCATAGGAAACAATTTTTTAAATATGGGGGGAGGGACGAAAGGTATACCGGGCCTTTCCCATTCTTTATTTACAATGTCCGCCACCCGCTTGGGTATAGGAAAAGCTTCGGGGGGCCCCGGGACCTCTAGGAACTTGTCCATTTTACATAGTTTCTCTGGAATGACCAAATTCTCACAATCATCCAGAGTAGATAACACCTCCTTAAGCAGAGCGCGGAGATGTTCCAATTTAAATTTAAATGTAATCACATCAGGTTCAGCATGTTGAGAAATTTTCCCTGAATCTGAAATTTCTCCCTCAGACAAAACCTCCCTGGCCCCCTCAGACTGGTGTAGGGGCACTTCAGAACCAATATCATCAGCGTCCTCATGCTCTTCAGTATTTTCTAAAACAGAGCAGTTGCGCTTTCGCTGATAAGTGGGCATTTTGGCTAAAATGTTTTTGATAGAATTATCCATTACAGCCGTTAATTGTTGCATAGTAAGGAGTATTGGCGCACTAGATGTACTAGGGGCCTCCTGTGTGGGCAAGACTGGTGTAGACGAAGGAGGGGATGATGCAGTACCATGCTTACTCCCCTCACTTGAGGAATCATCTTGGGCATCATTTTCTCTAAATTTTGTGTCACATAAATCACATCTATTTAAATGAGAAGGAACCTTGGCTTCCCCACATTCAGAACACAGTCTATCTGGTAGTTCAGACATGTTAAACAGGCATAAACTTGATAACAAAGTACAAAAAACGTTTTAAAATAAACCGTTACTGTCACTTTAAATTTTAAACTGAACACACTTTATTACTGCAATTGTGAAAAAGTATGAAGGAATTGTTCAAAATTCACCAAAATTTCACCACAGTGTCTTAAAGCCTTAAAAGTATTGCACACCAAATTTGGGAGCTTTAACCCTTAAAATAACGGAACCGGAGCCGTTTTTATATTTAACCCCTTTACAGTCCCTGGTATCTGCTTTGCTGAGACCCAACCAAGCCCAAAGGGGAATACGATACCAAATGACGCCTTCAGAAAGTCTTTTCTATGTATCAGAGCTCCTCACACATGCATCTGCATGTCATGCTTCCCAAAAACAAGTGCGCAATAGAGGCGCGAAAATGAGACTCTGCCTATGATTAGGGAAAGCCCCTAGAGAATAAGGTGTCCAATACAGTGCCTGCCGGTTATTTTACATAATTCCCAAGATTAAAATAATTCCTCAAGGCTATGGAGTATAAAATATGCTTATATATAAATCGATTTAGCCCAGAAAATGTCTACAGTCTTAAAAGCCCTTGTGAAGCCCTTTTTTTCTTTCTGTAATAAAAATGGCTTACCGGATCCCATAGGGAAAATGACAGCTTCCAGCATTACATCGTCTTGTTAGAATGTGTCATACCTCAAGCAGCAAAAGTCTGCTCACTGTTCCCCCAACTGAAGTTAATTCCTCTCAACAGTCCTGTGTGGAAACAGCCATCGATTTTAGTAACGGTTGCTAAAATCATTTTCCTCTTACAAACAGAAATCTTCATCTCTTTTCTGTTTCAGAGTAAATAGTACATACCAGCACTATTTTAAAATAAACTCTTGATTGAATAATAAAAACTACAGTTAAACACCAAAAAACTCTAAGCCATCTCCGTGGAGATGTTGCCTGTACAACGGCAAAGAGAATGACCGGGGAAGGCGGAGCCTAGGAGGGATCATGTGACCAGCTTTGCTGGGCTCTTTGCCATTTCCTGTTGGGGAGGAGAATATCCCACAAGTAAGGATGACGCCGTGGACCGGACACACCTATGTTGGAGAAAGCCATTTTTTTGTTAAAACAACTTTCTTAAAAACAGGCTTAAAAACAAACAATAACCCCCCTCACCACCAAAAAAGTACATAATTCGTTACTAAAAACGGATCCTCACTGAGCCATCAATAAAATAAATAACTCCTCACACTAACAGTGCCTGCAAAAACTGCCATAAAAACCTGCACCCTGACAGGAATAATAAAAAACGTCCCCCTGCAGCGTTTCTGCTGAATAAGTGCCACATTTTTCCCTGCTACATAGAAAAATAAAATTGCCACTTACCTTAATATTCATCTGTCCAGCAGCAGGACAGCTCATCTGGGTTGAGAGGATGCCATCCCTCATATGGACCTGTGGACATACAGAAAGACTGAGTAAACTTACTCAGGCTATCTAAATAGGGCAGCAAAATGTTTTGGGAAAACGCAGTGAGGATTATACCCCACAAGTTCCCAATTGCTTAAAAGCCACTACTGACCTACTGAAGAGACTGACATGGGCTAAAGCTAGACCCTTTAGAAATATCAGAGCAAACCTACTCTGCTTTAAAATAAAAAAATATTGATTGCAGATCAGACACCAAAACTTCACCTCCTTGCACCACAGGCAAAGAGAATGACTGGAGGTTATGGGTAAGGGAAGTGACATATATAGCAACTTTGCTGTAGTGCTCTTTGCCTCCTCCTGCTGGCTACTAGTAATTGAGGATTCCGTGGACTCACCATATCTTTGGAAAGAAATAATAATAATAATAATAATAATAATAAAATATTAGAGCAGTTCTGAGTATCACTAAAACTACAGTGATATATAACTTCGCTTGGAGCTTAACATAATCGTCCCCAAGCAGTCAGATTTATTAGAGCAGTTCTGAGTATCTTATTCACTAAACTGCTTCCTCTCATTGCTGCCTCCGGAACCGGAATACTAAATAAGCTTTAAAGGGACAATGAACCCAAATTTTTTCTTTCGTGATTAAGATAGAGCATGAAATTTTAAGCAACTTTCTAATTTACTCCTATTATAAAATTTTCTTTATTCTCTTGGTATCTTTATTTGAAATGGCAAGAATACAGCATCAAGATGAAGCGGCATACTTCGTGCTTCATACTGCCGCCAGGAACAGTTGCGAAAACTAGCTGGGGAACAAACACTAAGAGTTGTGCCGATATCCCCTAGGTCAACATAAATATTAACATGATCGCACCTGCACTCTTCACTCCCCTTCTCATAGTAAGGCGCCACAAAGAACGCGCTCTCCTATAAGGTTCATCTATCAGCCACAAGAATGGTGAAAGCAAAATAAAGCAAATATACATTAGTCCTGCTCTTAACAGAAAATTAAACAGGTCCTGCACTGTCCAGCTCCCTTCTGAAACTTGTATTAACCGAATCATAGCCAAAAGAGAGATACACAAGACTCTGATCCCCAAAGAGAGTAAACTCCTTCCTTCCTTGAAGAAGATTAACTCTCAAGTCTCCACAAACACATGCCTAGATTTGTGCCTGCCCACTGTCATAAACCCTCCTTCATAAGGATTTGTGTCCCAAAATAAGTACAGGCTTTCAGTTGTTAGAGTCCTTAACCCCTTCAGTGCCAGCCTCCTAGTCCCAGAAGACAAAAAGGCACTTACCTGTACATTCAGCTGTGCGAAA
Organism: Bombina bombina; assembly: GCF_027579735.1. Lineage (NCBI taxonomy): Eukaryota > Metazoa > Chordata > Amphibia > Anura > Bombinatoridae > Bombina > Bombina bombina. Next base: position 345,849,335 of record NC_069500.1, read on the forward strand.
GGAGGACAGCTCAGCCGGTATGAGAGGATGCCACTCCTCACAGGGACCTTTCTATACCAGGGCAGCAACATGTTCAGAAAACGCAGTAAGGCCCACCTCACAAGTTCCCAACTGCTTTAAAGCCACCACTGCCCTACTAAAGAGGCTAACGTGGAGTACGGCTAGACTCAATTTTGAGATTAGAGCAAACCTACTCTGGCTTTCAAAATAATAAAATCTTGATTGAAGTGAAATAATCCAACCTTCATCAGACACCAAAAACTTCACCTCCTCCTTGCACCGAAGGCAAAGAGAATGACTGGGGATTGTGGGAAGGGAAGTGACATTTAACAGCTTTGCTATGGTGCTCTTTGCCTCCTCCTGTAGGCCAGGAGTGATGTTCCCAACAGTAATTGATGATTCCGTGGACTCACCGTATCTTAGGAAAGAAATTAAGATCCCCTGAGATCAAGATCATGTGCTCTTGAAGCTAGTACTTCTAAGCAGGCCAAGGGCAATCCTAATGGCTCCCATCATAAGATACAGCTGCCCACTTGAAAACAAAATGTATTCTTAACTGATAAATTATTTTCTTTCCTGGCATGGAGAGTCCGCAAATTCATTAATTACTGTTGGGAATTCATTTCCTGGCGACAAGGAGGAGGCAAAGACACTCCAGCCAAAAAATAAATAAGTATCCTTCCATCTTCCCATACTCCTCCAGTCATTCAGCCAAGGAGACTGACAAATAGGAGAAACACAGTAGGGGATATAGAGGTGCCTGAAAATTAGAAAAAATGCTGCTGTAAAAAGGAAAAGGGCGGGTTCGTGGTTTCTTGCCAGGAAAGAAAATAATTTATCATTTAAGCATTAATTTGGTTTTCTTTCCAATGGCATGGAGAGTCCACAATATATTCATTACTGTTGGGAATCATATACCAAAGCTAGAGAGGACACAAAATGCATTGGGAGCAAAAAATAAGGCAATTGAACCTAATCTAAAAGGTACCACCCTCTTGAAGTACTTTTTATCCCAAAGGAAGCCTCAGCTGAGGCAAAAACATCAAACTTGTAAAATTTTGAAAAGGTATGCAAAGAGGACCACATATGCTGCCTTACAGATTTGTTCAATAGAAGCTTTATTCTTTTATTCTTAAAAGCCCAAGAAGACTCAGCATGGGTAGAGTAAGCCTGACCAGCTTCCTCATAAGCCAAACGAATAACACTCCTTAATCAAAAAGAAAGAGTAGTTGTAGTGGCATTCTGCCACTTGTGCTTACCTGTGTACAATACGAACAAGGAAGAAGATAGTCTAAAAAACTTGGTAGCATGGAGAAAAAATTTCAAGGCATGCACAACATCCAGATTGTGCAACAAAAGTTCTGTTCCTTCTGATAGGAAGGATTAGGAAAAAAAGAAGGCACCACAATCTCCTGATTAATATTGCGGTCAGAGACCACCTTAGGAAGAAAACCAAGCTTAGTCAGTAATCCGCATGGAAAACTAGATAGGGTGAATCACACTGTAGGGCAGATAATTCTGAAACTCTACGAGCAGGAGAGATAGTGAACAAAAAGAAAACCTTCCAAGACATAAGCTTAATATCAACTGCATGCATAGACTCAAATGGAGCCTGATAAAGAACTCGAAGAACCAGATTAAGGCTCCAAGGGGGAGCAACAGGTTTAAAAACAGGCCTGATTCTAAACAGGGCTCGAACAAAGGACTGGACGTCTGGAAGATTAGCTAACTTTTTCTGTAACACAGAAAGGGCAGAAATATGTCCCTTGAGAGAACTAGAAGACAAACCTTTCGCCAAACCTTGGAGAAAAAAAAAAGAGGGTTTGAGGAACTCTCACCATGTGCTAAGGAAAACCTCGATCCTCAAACCAGGAGAGGTAGGTACACCGCACCTTGTGATACATCCAGCAAGTCACAGGCTTACGAGCCTAAATCAGAATATCAATGACTGTCAGAAAAACCTCTTTTAGATAGAATTAGTCGTTTAATCTCCACACAGACAGCCTCAGAGAATCTAGATTTTAGTAAAGAAATAGACCTTGAAGTAGAAGGTCCGCTCTCTCTGAAGTAACCTCCACGGAGCAGAGGATGACATCTCTACTAGGTCTGTGAACCAAGTCCTGCAAAGCCATGCAGGAGCAATGAGAATTACCCAGGCCCACTCTTTTATGATGCAGGCAATTACATGAGGATGGAGAGCAAACTTAGGGAACAGATAAATGAGATTGAACTTCCAAGGAACAGCTGACTTGTACACCAACGCTACCTGAGGGTCCCTCGATCTCGACCCATATCTGGGCAGTTTGGTATTAAGACAAGAGGCCATAAGGTACATCTCTGGAAAACCCCACTTGAGGGATATGTCAGAGAACACCTCCCGATGAAGAGCCCACTCCCCAAGGAGGAACGTCTGTCTGCTCAGGTAGTCCGCCTCACGACTGTCTCCCAGGATATGAAAGGCTGAAATGTGTCTATTGTAGGATTCTGCCCACTGAAGGATACCAGGGACCTCCTTCATAGCTTCAGAGTGAAGTTGAGGCCACGCCATCAGAGCATTAAAGATGGCTCAATTCAAGAATGTGAATGGGGAGAGAAGACTCCTCTGGCAACCAAGTTCTCTGAGCCTCTCTGAGAAATTTAAAGAAAAAACACAATTTATGCTTACCTAATAAATTTATTTCTCTTGAGGTGTATCCAGTCCACGGATCATCCATTACTTGTGGGATATTCTCATTCCCAACAGGAAGTTGCAAGAGGACACCCACAGCGGAGCTGCTACATAGCTCCTCCCCCAACTGCCATATCCAGTCATTCGACCGAAAACACGCAGAGAAAGGAGAAACCATAGGGTGCAGTGGTGATTGTAGTTTAAATGAAAAAATTACCTGCCTTAAAATGACAGGGCGGGCCGTGGACTGGATACACCACAAGAGAAATAGATTTATCAGGTAAGCATAAATTATGTTTTCTCTTGTTAAGTGTATCCAGTCCACGGATCATCCATTACTTGTGGGATACCAATACCAAAGCTAAAGTACACGGATGAAGGGAGGGACAAGGCAGGTACTTAAACGGAAGGTACCACTGCCTGTAAAACCTTTCTCCCAAATATAGCCTCCGAAGAAGCAAAAGTATCAAATTTGTAGAATTTGGAAAAAGTATGAAGCGAAGACTAAGTCGCCGCCTTGCAAATCTGTTCAACAGAAGCCTAATTTTTAAAGGCCCAAGTGGAAGCCACAGCTTTAGTAGAATGAGCTGTAATCCTTTCAGGAGGCTACTGTCCAGCAGTCTCATAGGCTAAGCGGATTATGCTTCTTAGCCAAAAAGAAAGAGAGGTTGCCGAAGCCTTTTGACCTCCCCTCTGTCCAGAGTAGACAACAAACAAAGAAGATGTTTGACGAAAATCTTTAGTAGCTTGTAAGTATAACTTTAAAGCACGAACCACGTCCAGATTGTGTAATAGACGTTCCTTCTTTGAAGAAGGATTAGGACACAAGGATGGAACAACAATCTCTTGATTGATATTCTTTTTAGATACCACCTTAGGTAAAAACCCAGGTTTGGTATGCAGGACTACCTTATCCGTATGGAAGATCAGATAAGGAGAATCGCATTGTAAAGCAGATAACTCGGAGACTCTACGAGCCGAGGAAATAGCTACCAAAAAAAGAACTTTCCAAGATAAAAGTTTGATATTTATGGAATGAAGAGGTTCAAAAGGAACTCCTTGAAGAACCTTAAGAACCAAATTTAAGCTCCATGGGGGAGCAACAGGTTTAAACACAGGCTTGATTCTAACCAAAGCCTGACAAAATGCCTGAACGTCTGGAACATCTGCCAGATGCTTGTGCAAAAGAATAGACAGAGCAGAAATCCGTCCTTTTAAGGAACTAGCTGACAATCCTTTTTCCAAACCATCTTGAAGAAAGGATAATATTCTAGGAATCCTGACCTTACTCCATGAGTAACCTTTGGATTCACACCAATAAAGATATTTACGTCATATCTTATGGTAAATTTTACTGGTAACAGGCTATCGTGCCTGTATTAAGGTATCAATGACTGACTCGGAGAAGCCACGCTTTGATAAAATCAAGCGTTCAATCTCCAGGCAGTCAGTCTCAGAGAAATTAGATTTAGATGGTTGAAAGGACCCTGAAGTAGAAGGTCCTGTCGCAGAGTCCATGGTGGAAAGGATGACATGTCCACCAGATCTGCATACCAGGTCCTGCGTGGCCACGCAGGCGCTATCAAAATCACAGATGCTCTCTCCTGCTTGACCTTGGCAATCAGTCGAGGGAGCAGAGGAAACGGTGGAAACACATAAGCTAGGTTGAAAGACCAGGGCGTTGCTAGAGCATCTATAAGCGTCGCCTTGGGATCCCTGGACCTGGATCCGTAACAAGGAAGCTTGGCGTTCTGGCGAGACGCCATGAGATCCAGTTCTTGTTTGCCCCAACGATGAATCAATTGGGCAAACACCTCCGGATGGAGTTCCCACTCTCCCGGATGAAAAGTCTGACGACTTAGAAAATCCACCTCCCAGTTCTCTACACCTGGGATATGGATAGCTGATAGGTGGCAAGAGTGAATCTCTGCCCAGCGAATTATCTTTGAGACTTCTAACATCGCTAGGGAACTTCTTGTTCCCCCTTGATGGTTGATGTAAGCCACAGTCGTGATGTTGTCCGACTGAAATCTGATGTACCTCAGAGTTGCTTACTGAGGCCAAGCCAGAAGAGCATTGAATATCGCTCTTAGTTCCAGAATATTTATTGGAAGGAGTGTCTCCTCCTGAGTCCATGATCCCTGAGCCTTCAGGGAGTTCCAGACTGCACCCCAACCTAGAAGGCTGGCATCTGTTGTTACAATTGTCCAATCTGGCCTGCGAAAGGTCATACCTTTGGACAGATGGACCCGAGATAGCCACCAGAGAAGAGAATCCCTGGTCTCTTGATCCAGATTAAGTAGAGGGGACAAATCTGTGTAATCCCCGTTCCACTGACTGAGCATGCATAGTTGCAGCGGTCTGAGATGTAGTCGTGCAAACGGCACTATGTCCATTGCCGCTACCATTAAGCCGATTACTTCCATGCACTGAGCCACCGAAGGGCACGGAATGGAATGAAGAACACGGCAGGAATTTAGAAGCTTTGATAACCTGGACCCCGTCAGGTAAATTTTAATTTCTACAGAATCTATCAGAGTCCCTAGGAAGGAAACTCTTGTTAGTGGGGATAGAGAACTCTTTTCCTCGTTCACTTTCCACCAAATGCCAGTACTACGTCCGTATGAGACTTGGCAATTTGGAAGTTTGACGCCTGTATCAGGATGTCGTCTAAATAAGGGGCCACTGATATTCCCCGCGGTCTTAGGACCGCCAGAAGCGACCCCAGAACCTTCGTAAAGATTCTTGGGGCTGTAGCTAATCCAAAGGGAAGGGCTACAAACTGGTAATGCCTGTCTAGAAAGGCAAACCTGAGAAACCGATGATGATCTTTGTGTATCGGAATGTGAAGATAAGCATCCTTTAAATCCACTGTAGTCATATATTGACCCTCCTGGATCATAGGTAGGATGGTACGAATAGTCTCCATCTTGAACGACGGAACTTTGAGGAATTTGTTTAAGATCTTTAGATCCAAAATTGGTCTGAAGGTTCCCTCTTTTTTGGGAACCACAAACAGATTTGAGTAAAAACCCTGTCCCTGTTCCTCCTTTGGAACTGGATGGATCACTCCCATAACTAGGAGGTCTCGTACACAGTGTAAGAATGCCTCTCTCTTTATCTGGTTTGCAGATAATTGTGAAAGGTGAAATCTCCCTCTTGGGGGGGAAGCTTTGAAGTCCAGAAGATATCCCTGGGATAAAATTTCCAGCGCCCAGGGATCCTGGACATCTCTTGCCCACGCCTGGGCAAAGAGTGAAAGTCTGCCCCCTACTAGATACGTTACCGGATAGGGGGCCGTTCCTTCATGCTGTCTTAGAGGCAGCAGCAGGCTTTTTGGCCTGCTTACCTTTGTTCCAGGTCTGGTTTGGTCTCCAGACCGTCTTGGACTGAGCAAAAGTTCCCTCTTGTTTTGCATTAGAGGAAGTTGATGCCGCACCTGCCTTGAAGTTTCGAAAGGCACGAAAATTAGACTGTTTGGCCCTTGATTTGGACCTGTCCTGAGGAAGGGCATGACCTTTTCCTCCAGTGATATCAGCAATAATCTCCTTCAAACCAGGCCCGAATAGGGTCTGCCCCTTGAAGGGAATGTTAAGTAGCTTAGATTTTGAAGAAACAAAAGAATTGGCTAGCTTAAGTGCCCTAAGCTTGACAATTATGTCATCCAATGGAGTCGCTACCTGTAAAGCCTCTTCCAGAGACTCAAACCAGAATGCCGCAGCAGCAGCAGTGACAGGAGCAATGCATGCAAGGGGCTGTAGGATAAAACCTTGTTGAATAAACATTTTCTTAAGGTAACCGAATTTCTTATCCATTGGATCTAAAAAAGCACAACTGTCCTCGACAGGGATAGTAGTACGCTTTGCTAGAGTAGAAACTGCTCCCTCCACCTTAGGGACTGTCTGCCATAAGTCCCGTGTGGTGGCGTCTATTGGAAACATTTTTCTAAAAATAGGAGGGAGAGAGAACGGCACACCTAGTCTATCCCATTCCTTAGTAATAATTTCTGTAAACCTTTTAGGTATTGGAAAAACATCAGTACACACCGGCACTGCATAGTATTTATCCAGTCTACACAATTTCTCTGGCACTGCAATTGTATCACAGTCATTCAGAGCAGCTAAAACCTCTTTGAGCAGCACGCGGAGGTGTTCAAGCTTAAATTTAAATGTAGAAATATCAGAATCAGGTATCCTACCTGAGTCAGAAACATCACCCACAGACTGAAGCTCTCCTTCCTCAGCTTCTGCATATTGTGAGGCAGTATCAGACATGGTTCTTAAAGCGTCAGTATGCTCTGCATTTAGTCTAACCCCAGAGCTATCTCGCTTACCTCTAAATTCAGGTAGTCTGGCTAATACCACTGACAGTGTATTATCCATGACTGCCGCCATGTCTTGTAAAGTAATCGCTATGGGCGCTCTAGATGTACTTGGCGTCATTTGAGCGTGAGTCAAAGGATCTGACACGTGGGGAGAGTTAGTCGGCATAACTTCCCACTTGTCAGATTACTCTGGTGATAAATTTTTTAAAGACAGAATATGATCTTTATTGCTTAAAGTGAAATCAGTACATTTGGTACACATTCTAAGAGGGGGTTCCACCATGGCTTTTATACATAATGAACAAGGAGTTTCCTCTATGTCAGACATCTTTACACAGACTAGCAATGAGACCAGCAAGCTTGGAAAACACTTAAAATCAATTTAACAAGCAAATATAAAAAACGGTACTATGCCTTTAAGAGAAACAAATTTTGTCAGAATTTGAAAAACAGTGAAAAAAGGCAGTTACACAAACGAAATTTTTACAGTGTGTATAATAAGCAAACAGAGCATTGCACCCACTTGCAAATGGATGATTAAAAAAACGGACCAAAAAAACGTTTTTTAACAGTCACAACAAACTGCCACAGCTCTGCTGTGGCCCTACCTTCCCCAATAAACGACTTTGGAAAACCTTTGAGCCCTTTAGAGATGTCCTATAGCATTCAGGGGACTTCTGAGGAAAGCTGGATGTCTCAGTCTGTAATTTTAAAAGCGCTAAAATAGGCCCCTCCCACTCATACTACAACAGTGGAAAGCCTCAGGAAACTGTTTCTAGGCAAAATTTAAGCCAGCCATGTGGAAAAAACTAGGCCCCAATAAAATTTTATCACCAAAGCATATATAAAAACGATTAAACATGCCAGCAAACGTTTTATATTTATATAATTGTATTACCCCTGAGAGTAAGCATGATACCAGTCGCTATTAAATCACTGTATTCAGGCTTAACTTACATTAATCCGGTATCAGCAGCATTTTCTAGCATTTCCAATTCTAGAAAAAATTTTAACTGCACATACCTCATAGCAGAGTAAACTGCACGCCATTCTCCCGCTGAAGTTACCTCTCTCCTCAGACATATGTGAGAACAGCAATGGATCTTAGTTACAACCTGCTAAGATCATAGAAAACTCAGGCAGATTCTTCTTCTATTTACTGCCTGGGATAAAATAGTACAACTCCGGTACTATTTAAAATAAACTTTTGATTGAAGATAAAAAACTAACTATATTTCACCACTCTCTCTTACTACCTCCATGCGTGTTGAGAGTTGCAACAGAATGACTGGATATGGCAGTTGGGGGAGGAGCTATGTAGCAGCTAAGACTTTAGCTGCAACAGTTTGATCCATAATGATTTAGAATAGTAAGGAAAAGCAAGTATCTAAAATCTTTCCTTTGGATTAGAAGGCTTTGGACACAAAGGAGGAACAACTATTTTCCGACTAATATTTTCTGAAGATACCAGCTTCGGAAAAAAAAAAAAAAAAAAAACATATTTAGTCCACAGGGCCACCTTATCTTGGTGAAAAGTCAGAAAAGGAGGAAAACAAGATAGAGCTGATGATTCAGAAACTCTTCTAGATGAAGAAAAGAAGAACATTTCAGAACAGAGAGGAACTAAATTCAAGGAGAAGACATCTGTCTAAAAACAGGACAAATTCTCACCAGGGTTTGAACAAAAGTTTGAACATCTGGCAAAGTAGCCAACTTTTTGTGAAACAAAGCAGTTAATGCAGATATCTGAGCCTTTAGAGAACTAGTCATATTCTAGTTTATCCTAGGGTTGCCACCATGGCCATGTTTTCCTGGACACTTATGAATAACACATGCTCCAGGGAGTGCAGAGGAAAACATGCATTGTGCTGATGGACAGCAAAAAATAGTGACCCTGGACAGCGCTATTCCTCCCTGTACACCCTGCAGCATGTATACCTCAGATGTCTCCAGGAAAATATGGACAAGGTGGCAACCCTAGTTCATCCTTAAGTATTCTGGGAATGTTAAAGGATTTGCAAGAAAAAAACCTCAAGGAGAACACCAAAAAAGTAAGCTTTCCAGATATTAAGAAAAAAAAAATATCTTAACCGGCTTACATGCATGAAGTAAAGTATAGCTATCAGAGTCAGAGAAACCCCTTGTCTTGAGATCTAAGCGTTTAACCATCAAATCAAATTCATCAAATTGAGATCCAGGGGAAAAAAGAGGTCCTTGAGACATAAGATCCTTCCTTACGGTAGGATCCATTTAGAAAGAAAAGACATCTGAATTAGGTCCGCATACCAAGTTCTGCAGGCCCATGCCAAAGCACTGAGAATTACTAAAGCTGAATACAGTTTGATTGTTGCAATGATTCTTGAAACACTAATTGGGAAAACAAACGCTTAATGAAATCTTCAGGAACAAATTAAGTCATCTATCATAGAGCACTGGAGTCTCTGTATCTGGCACAATATGCTTGAAGCAGTGATTCAGCTTGTACACTATTAGTTCTATACATGGTAGAATCCAGTTAAGAATAGAGAACAGCTTTCCTTCTCTATTCATAACAGGACTAGAGACAATTCTTTTATAGAAAGGGAGATACAAGGTCCCTCTTGCCAGTTGATTTAAGCAACCGCTGAAATGATGTCTGATCTGAAATAGAGATGGGTCTTGGCTGAGAAGAGAACATGGTCTGAAGATCTCTAAAACGCTTGGGAGTTTCAGAATGTTGAGGAGTATCCTCGCCCCCCAGAGGGAACCAAACTCCCTGCATCCCTCGAGAACTCCATATGGGACCCCGGCCGAGGTAAGTGCTGATGTGAGCAATAAAAACATAGAAAGGAAAGCAAAAAGGATGAATGAATGTTATAGAGCAATGAAACAAAGTACTTTTGAGATAGTCAAAGAAACTAGGAGCCTGGTAAGACACTGTAAAAGCTGCATGCGCATTATGGCTTACCTTCCGCATTTACTAGACTCATGAGATCTAAGTCAAACACTGAGTATAGCACAATATCACACTTGCTACAGAAAAGGAGTCTGTGATTCCTGATTTGCAGCCTCTGCTTGATCATTGAAGCACAGGAGGGCTGAGGAAAAACCTTGCATCAGAAACTTTTTGTATAATAAAAAATGTTAAACACACATATAAAAGATATCTGTAAAAAGGAAAACAGCATCCACAGATGTAATCAAACTCTAGATTCTTTAATTGTGAAACTAGGTATGTTAACACTAAACTTGACATAGATAGTGTGTAATGAGACTAGCAATGCATGTTGATGCAAGTACTAAAATATTTTTTTAAATCCATGTCTGCATGTAGGCGAACATACATTTAGTATCTGAGATAAAAGTAATTTCCCCTGATGATTGATGTAAGCCAAAGCCGACACGTCTGATTAGGAGTTAAAAAAAATTAAAAAATATGCTTACCTGATAAAATATTTTCTATTGTGGTGGTGAGAGTCCATGATCCATTAATCCTGGGAATTATACTCCTGGCCACTAGGAGGAGGCAGATATTCCCAAAATGCCAAGAGTCCCATTCATTCTTAATAATGTTAGCCATCTAACAGGAGCAGGGGAGTTTAAGGTACCACCCAGTCCTCAAACTCTTTTCAATTTAGGAATCAAAGGTTCCTCAGGCAATTTGGCCTCTGGAACCACTGCATTCGCCATATAAACTTCCTTTACAAGAAAGCACAAATTCCTAAAACTAAAGTCTGGATCCTCCACAGCCGGAGGTTTAGAGGCAGCAACTCCGACCCAGAATGTTCATACTCTGAAGTCTCAGAAAGAAATTAATCCTCTGATAACCCTATCAGTTAAATCCAATAAATGATCTGATGTACTCTGGGAAGGAGTGCAATATGTAACCTTTCGCTTGCGCTTAGCAGGGCGAGGAAAAGCATTAAAGGCCGCAGACACCGCCGTCTGAGCTGCGCAGTAACGTCTGGTAAAAAAAATGTCCCCCTCCAGATGGAGGATCAGCAATGCTACGGGAAACTGCATGTGTAGAGAGATAAGCATGTAGGGTACGCACCTCACTGGACGACAGCTCCTCAGAGGTGGAAAGCTCACTGGTATCAAACACGTTTGATATTATCACATTATCAAGACACATGGAACATAATTGAGGGGACGTACTAAGGCCTCCTCACAATATAAAGAGGAATTACTCTATAGCAATAGAGGGCTTGCCCTCTAAGTAACAAAATCCTCCATCGCTAGTGCAATAACCGGAGAACTATAGAAATAAAATATTTTATTCAAAAAAGCTGCACCTTCATATTCCAATGGCTGGGGCACTCCCCACCTCCCATGACCCAGACATAGGAGTGAAACCTGTATATTCCATAACAGCCTATAAGCCCATAACATCTCACATATAAAAGCAGCATAAAAACAAATAAACATATAAGATTATTCCCCCCTGTTCAATAATTCCCCTCAAGAGATATTAACCCTTTATTCTATACAGATAAAAGGAGTCACAATGTGACTGTCTTCTAGCGTTATCATACATGTATAATAAAATGAAACGATCTTACCAGAATTTACTCCGTGGAACAGGAACACGGCCTTTCAAGTGTGACAGGTTAGTAGCATCGCTCCTGACATGGACTTGAGAGCAGAAAGCAGGCAGCGAAATTTGTCAACGCTGATTGCTTAAGGAGCTGTTAACATGAGTCGAGATGGTTTCGCAGAAGAACTCCCCCTGCATCCCCGAACTCTAACTTTCACCCATACTCTCGCTGAGAGGCTGACAAGACTACTTAAAACTCCTCCAGTCCCATTGCGAAGAGTACTACCCTCCATAAGAGAACACTCCCAATCTTCCGACACTAATCTGCCAATCTCCTGTGACGAAA
>NC_069500.1:345955602-346033102 GCF_027579735.1 Bombina bombina
TGTGTTTGTTTTTAGATGCCGGCATCGTTATTTTTATTCTTATTTCTACTGATGTTATATTAACTATATTAATAAATATTATTTTATTCAACCAGCTCGATCTGTTTAAACCGCTTTCTAAATATTTATATTGGACTAGTTTTTTGCTATTTATCTTGCCCAGTTATATTTAAACGCATACATGCTACTTTTCTAGAGTCCCAAAGAGCTAATACTAGAATCTATTAATTATACTAGGATTTTCATAATATATTTAAGTTCGGTACAGAACTAACCACCTTTGATTATAATTCCTGCCACATTGATCTCTTAGCTCTCCTTTGTTGAGCGCCACCCCAGAATACCAATCTACCTTGTCTGACATTTAATTTGGTTTTAGAGGTTAAACCATTTGTTTTTCTCTGGGATTTGGCTTTAGAGTGTTTGAGTGTTGTATCTCTATAAACAATTATCATTTTTTCATACCTTGAGATAGAAGGTCTGGTCTTAACAGAAGTGTCCAAGGTTGGCAACTTGCCATCCGAACGAGATCCGCATACCAAAACCTGTGAGGCCATGCTGGAGCCACCAGCAGTACAAACGAACGTTCCATTAGAATTTTGGAAATCACTTTTGGAAGAAGAACTAGAGGCGGAAAGATATAGGCAGGATGATAATTCCAAGGAAACGACAACGCGTCCACTGCTTCCGCCTGAGGATCCCTGGATCTGGACAGATACCTGGGAAGTTTCTTGTTTAGATGAGAGGCCATCAGATCTATTTCTGGAAGTCCCCAGATTTGAACAATCTGAAGAAATACCTCTGGGTGAAGGGACAATTCGCCCGGATGTAACGTCTGGCGACTGAGATAATCCGCTTCCTAATTGTCTATACCTGGGATGTGAACCGCAGAGATTAGACAGGAGCTGGATTCCGCCCATACAAGTATCGGAGATACTTCTTTCATAGCCTGAGGACTGTGAGTCCCACCCTGATGATTGACATATGCCACGGTTGTGACATTGTCTGAAAACAAATAAACGATTCTCTCTTCAGAAGAGGCCAGAACAGAAGAGCTCTGAAAATCGCACGAAGTTCCAAAATGTTGATTGGTAATCTCGCCTCCTGAGATTCCCAAACCCCCTGCGCTGTCAGAGATCCCCATACAGCTCCCCAACCTGACAGACTCGCATCTGTTGAGATCACAGTCCAGGTTGGACGAACAAAAACAGAATTTATGCTTACCTGATAAATTACTTTCTCCAACGGTGTGTCCGGTCCACGGCTTCATCCATAACTTGTGGGAATATTCTCTTCCCCAACAGGAAATGGCAAAGAGCACAGCAAAAGCTGTCCATATAGTCCCTCCAAGGCTCCGACCCCCCCAGTCATTCGACCGACGGATAGGAGAAAAAAAGGAGAAACTATAGGGTGCTGTGGTGACTGTAGTGTATAAAGAAAGACATTTTTCAAACCTTATTAAAAAAACAGGGAGGGCCGTGGACCGGACACACCGTTGGAGAAAGTAATTTATCAGGTAAGCATAAATTCTGTTTTCTCCAACATTGGTGTGTCCGGTCCACGGCTTCATCCATAACTTGTGGGAACCAATACCAAAGCTTTAGGACACGGATGAAGGGAGGGAGCAAATCAGGTTACCTAAACAGAAGGCACCACGGCTTGCAAAACCTTTCTCCCAAAAATAGCCTCCGAGGAAGCAAAAGTATCAAATTTGTAGAATTTGGCAAAAGTGTGCAGAGAAGACCAAGTCGCTGCCTTACATATCTGATCAACAGAAGCCTCGTTCTTGAAGGCCCATGTGGAAGCCACAGCCCTAGTAGAGTGAGCTGTGATTCGTTCAGGAGGCTGCCGTCCGGCAGTCTCGTAAGCCAATCGGATGATGCTTTTCAGCCAGAAGGAAAGAGAGGTAGAAGTAGCCTTTTGACCGCTCCTCTTGCCAGAATAAACGACAAACAGAGAAGAAGTTTGTCTGAAATACTTTGTTGCTTCTAAATAGAACTTTAAAGCACGGACTACATCTAAATTCTGTAACAAACGTTCCTTCTTTGAAACTGGTTTCGGACACAAAGAAGGAACAACTATTTCCTGGTTAATATTCTTGTTGGAAACAACTTTTGGAAGAAAACCAGGCTTGGTACGCAAAACAACCTTATCTGAATGGAACACCAGATAAGGAGGGTCACACTGCAAAGCAGATAATTCAGAAACTCTTCTAGCAGAAGAAATAGCAACCAAAAACAGAACTTTCCAAGATAATAACTTGATATCTATGGAATGTAAGGGTTCAAACGGAACCCCTTGAAGAACTGAAAGAACTAAATTTAGACTCTAGGGAGGAGTCAAAGGTCTGTAAACAGGCTTGATCCTGACCAAAGCCTGTACAAAAGCTTGAACATCTGGCACAGCTGCCAGTCGTTTGTGTAACAAGACAGATAGAGCAGAAATCTGTCCTTTTCGAGAACTCGCTGACAATCCCTTATCCAAACCTTCTTGGAGAAAGGAGAGGATCCTGGGAATTTTAATCTTACTCCATGAGAATCCATTGGATTCACACCAACAGATATATATTTTCCATATTTTATGGTAAATCTTTCTAGTCACGGGTTTTCTGGCTTGGACCAAAGTATCTATCACTGAATCCGAAAACCCGCGCTTGGATAAAATTAAGCGTTCAATTTCCAAGCAGTCAGCTGGAGAGAAACTAGATTTGGATGTTCGAATGGACCTTGCACTAGAAGATCCTGTCTCAAAGGTAGCTTCCATGGTGGAGCCGATGACATATTCACCAGGTCTCCATACCAAGTCCTGCGTGGCCACGCAGGAGCTATCAGAATCACCGAGGCCTTCTCCTGTTTGATCCTGGCTACCAGCCTGGGAAGGAGAGGGAACGGCGGAAACGCATAAGCTAGGTTGAAGGACCAAGGCGCCACTAATGCATCCACTAGAGTCGCCTTGGGATCCCTGGATCTGGACCCGTAGCAAGGAACCTTGAAGTTCTGACGAGACGCCATCAGATCCATGTCTGGAATGCCCCACATAATTGAGTCAACTGGGCAAACACCTCCGGGTGAAGTTCCCACTCCCCCGGATGGAAAGTCTGACGACTCAGATAATCCGCCTCCCAGTTGTCTACTCCTGGGATGTGGATTGCAGATAGGTGGCAGGAGTGATCTTCCGCCCATTTGATGATTTTGGACACCTCTCTCATCGCCAAGGAACTCCTTGTTCCCCCCTGATGGTTGATGTAAGCAACAGTCGTCATGTTATCTGACTGGAATCTTATGAATCTGGCCTTTGCTAGTTGAGGCCAAGCCCTGAGAGTATTGAATATCGCTCTCAGTTCCAGAATGTTTATCGGGAGAAGAGAATCTTCCCGAGACCATAGACCCTGAGCTTTCAGGGAGTCCCAGACCGCGCCCCAGCCCACTAGACTGGCGTCGGCCGTGACGATGACCCACTCTGGTCTGCGGAAGCTCATTCCCTGGGACAGGTGATCCTGGGTTAGCCACCAACGGAGTGCGTCTCTGGTCTTCTGATCTACTTGAATCACTGGAGACAAGTCTGTATAGTCCCCATTCCACTGTTTGAGCATGCACAGTTGTAATGGTCTTAGATGAATTCGTGCAAAAGGAACTATGTCCATTGCTGCAACCATCAACCCTACTACTTCCATGCACTGCGCTATGGAAGGACGTGGAACAGAATGAAGAACTTGACAAGTGCTTAGAAGTTTTGACTTTCTGACCTCTGTCAGAAAAATCCTCATTTCTAAGGAATCTATTATTGTTCCCAAGAAGGGAACTCTTGTTGACGGGGACAGAGAACTTTTTTCTATGTTCACCTTCCATCCGTGTGATCTGAGAAAGGCCAGAACGATGTCTGTATGAGCCTTTGCTTTTGACAGGGACGACGCTTGTATTAGAATGTCTTCCAAGTAAGGTACTACTGCAATGCCCCTCGGTCTTAGAACCGCTAGAAGGGACCCTAGTATCTTTGTGAAAATCCTTGGAGCAGTGGCTAACCCGAATGGGAGGGCCACAAACTGGAAATGTTTGTCCAGAAAGGCGAACCTTAGGAACTGATGATGTTCTTTGTGGATAGGAATATGTAGGTACGCATCCTTTAGATCCACGGTAGTCATAAATTGACCTTCCTGGATAGTGGGTAGAATCGTTCGAATGGTTTCCATCTTGAACGATGGTACCCTGAGAAATTTGTTTAGGATCTTCAAATCCAAAATTGGTCTTTTTTGGGAACTACGAACTACGAACAGATTGGAATAAAATCCCATTCCCTGTTCCTTTATTGGAACTGGGTGTATCACTCCCATCTTTAACAGGTCTTCTACACAATGTAAGAACGCCTGTCTCTTTATTTGGTTTAAGGATAAGTGAGACATGTGGAACCTTCCCCTTGGGGGTAGTTCCCTGAATTCCAGAAGATAACCCTGAGAAACTATTTCTAGTGCCCAGGGATCCTGAACATCTCTTGCCCAAGCCTGAGCAAAGAGAGAGAGTCTGCCCCCTACTAGATCCGGTCCCGGATCGGGGGCTACCCCTTCATGCTGTCTTGGTAGCAGCAGCAGGCTTCTTGGCCTGTTTACCCTTGTTCCAGCCTTGCATCGGTTTCCAAGCTGGTTTAGTCTGGGAAGCGTTACCCTCTTGTCTAGAGGCTGCAGAGTTGGAAGCCGGTCCGTTCCTGAAATTGCGAAAGGAACGAAAATTAGACTTATTCTTAGCCTTGAAAGGCCTATCTTGTGGGAGGGCATGGCCCTTACCCTCAGTGATGTCTGAAATAATTTCTTTCAATTCTGGCCCAAAAAGGGTCTTACCTTTGAAAGGGATATTAAGCAATTTTGTCTTGGAAGATACATCCGCCGACCAAGACTTTAGCCAGAGCGCTCTGCGCGCCACAATTGCAAACCCTGAATTTTTCGCCGCTAATCTAGCTAACTGCAAAGCGGCATCTAAAATAAAGGAATTAGCTAACTTAAGTGCGTGAATTCTGTCCATGACTTCCTCATACGGAGTCTCCCTACTGAGCGACTTTTCCAGTTCCTCGAACCAGAACCACGCCGCTGTAGTGACAGGAATAATACACGAAATAGGTTGAAGGAGGTAACCTTGCTGTACAAAAATCTTTTTAAGCAAACCCTCCAATTTTTTATCCATAGGATCTTTGAAAGCACAATTGTCCTCAATAGGAATGGTCGTGCATTTGGCTAGTGTAGAAACCGCCCCCTCGACCTTAGGGACTGTCTGCCATAAGTCCTTTCTGGGGTCGACCATAGGAAATAATTTCTTAAATATAGGAGGAGGGACAAAAGGTATGCCTGGCTTCTCCCACTCCTTATTCACTATGTCCGTCACCCGTTTGGGTATTGGAAAAGCATCAGCGTGCACCGGGACCTCAAGGAACTTGTCCATCTTGCACAATTTTTCTGGGATGACCAAATTGTCACAATCATCCAGAGTAGATAGCACCTCTTTAAGCAATGCGTGGAGATGCTCTAATTTAAATGTCACAACATCAGGTTCTGCCTGCTGAGAAATTCTTCCTGTATCAGAAATTTCCCCATCTGACAAAACCTCCCTCATTGCCACTTCAGATTGGTGTGAGGGTATGACAGAAAAATTATCATCAGCGCCCTCCTGCTCTACAGTGTTTAAAACAGAGCAATCGCGCTTTCTCTGAAATGCTGGCATTTTGGATAAAATATTTGCTATGGAGTTATCCATTACTGCCGTCAATTGTTGCATAGTAACAAGCATTGGCGCGCTAGAAGTACTAGGGGTCTCCTGCGTGGGCAAAACTGGTGTAGACAAAGAAGGAGATGATGTAGAACTATGTCTACTTCCTTCATCTGAGGAATCATCTTGGGCAACTTTACTATTTGTGACAGTACTGTCCTTACTTTGTTTGTACGCTATGGCACAATTATCACACATATTAGGAGGAATCACATTGGCTTCCATACATACAGAACATGATCTATCTGAAGGCACAGACATGTTAAACAGGCTTAAACTGGTTAATAAAGCACAAAAAACGTTTTAAAACAAAACCGTTACTGTCTCTTTAAATGTTAAACAGGGCACACTTTATTACTGAATATGTGAAAAACTATGAAGGAATTATCCAATCTTTACGAAATTTTCACCACAGTGTCTTAATTCAAAGAATTGCACCCCAAATTTCAGGCTGTTAACCCTTAAAATGTGGAAACCGGAGCCTTTACAATTTTTAACCCCCTTACAGTCCCAGCCCCAGCCTTTGCTGCGACTTCACCAATCCCAGGGGGGTATACGATACCAATTGAAGCCTTCTAGGAACCTTTTCAGTGAATTCCAGACCCACACACATGCAGCTGCATGTACTGTTCGCAAAAGTAACTGCTCAGTAATGGCGCGAAAATGAGGCTCTGCCTACTACAGAGAAAGTCCCTTCCTGACTGGGAAGGTGTCTAAACAAGTGCCTGGCGTAAAAAACGTTCCTCAAAGTTATAAAAGTGTGAAATTCAACTTCAAACTGCATATAATACCTAAATAAAGCAATTGATTTAGCCCATAAAAGTGTCTACCAGTTTATAGCCCATAATAAGCCCTTTATTCTGTTTGAGTCTAAGAAAATGGCTTACCGATCCCCATGAGGGAAAAATGACAGCCTTCCAGCATTACACAGTCTTGTTAGAATAATGGCTAGTCATACCTTAAGCAGAAAAGTCTGCAAACTGTTCCCCCCAATTGAAGTTCTCTCAGCTCAACAGTCCTGTGTGGGAACAGCAACCGATTTTAGTTACTGCTGCTAAAATCATACTCCTCTTATAAACAGAACTCTTCATCTGTTTCTGTTTTAGAGTAAATAGTACATACCAGCACTATTTTAAAATAACAAACTCTTGATAGAAGAATAAAAAACTACAATTAAACACCACATACTCTTCACCATCTCCGTGGAGATGCTACTTATTAGAGCGGCAAAGAGAATGACTGGGGGGGCGGAGCCTGGGAGGGACTATATGGACAGCTTTTGCTGTGCTCTTTGCCATTTTCTGTTGGGGAAGAGAATATTCCCACAAGTTATGGATGAAGCCGTGGACCGGACACACCAATGTTGGAGAAAGAAGCCCCTTGGACTAAACGATGGTGATCTATCCACCACGTCAGAGAGTGTCGTACATTGGGATTTAAGGATATTAATTGTGATATCTTTGTATAATCCCTGCACCATTGGTTCAGCATACAAAGCTGAAGAGGTCGCATGTGAAAACGAGCAAAGGGGATCGCGTCTGATGCAGCAGTCATGAGACCTAGAATTTCCATGCATAAAGCTACCGAAGGGAACGATTGAGACTGAAGGTTTCGACAGGCTGAAACCAATTTCAGACGTCTCTTTTCTGTTAGAGACAAGGTCATGGACACTGAATCTATTTGAAAACCCAAAAAGGTTACCCTTGTCTGAGGAATCAATGAACTCTTTGATAAATTGATCCTCCAACCATGTCTTTGAATAAACGACACAAGTTGATTCGTATGAGATTCTGCAGAATGTGAAGACTGAGCAAGTACCAAGATATCGTCCAAATAAGGAAATACCGCAATACCCTGTTCTCTGATTACAGAGAGAAGGACACCGAGAACCTTTGAAAAGATCCTTGGAGCTGTTGCTAGGCCAAACGGAAGGGCCACAAACTGGTAATGCTTGTCTAGAAAAGAGAATCTCAGAAACTGGAAGTGATCTGGATGAATCGGAATATGAAGATATGCATCCTGTAAATCTATTGTGGACATATAATGCCCTTGCTGAACAAAAGGCAGAATAGTCCTTATAGTTACCATTTTGAATGTTGGTATCCTTACATAACGATTCAATATCTTTAGATCCAGAACTGGTCTGAAGGAATTCTCCTTCTTTGGTACAATGAATAGATTTGAGTAAAACCCCAGACCCTGTTCCAGAACTGGAACTGGCACAATTACTCCAGCAAACTCTAGATCTGAAACACATTTCAGAAATGCCTGAGCCTTCACTGGGTTTATTGGAATGCGAGAGAGAAAAAATCTCTTCGCAGGCGGCCTTACCTTGAAACCTATTCTGTACCCTTGTGAAATAATGTTCTGAATCCAAAGACTGTGAATCGAATTGATCCAAATGTCTTTGAAAAATCGTAACCTGCCCCCTACCAGCTGTGCTGGAATGAGGGCCGCACCTTCATGTGGACTTGGGAGCTGGTTTTGACTTTCTAAAAGGCTTGGATTTATTCCAGATTGGAGAAGGTTTCCAAACAGAAACCATTCCTTTAGGGGAAGGGTCAGGCTTCTGTTCCTTATTTTGACGAAAGGAACGAAAACGATTAGCAGCCCTATATTTACCTTTAGATTTTTTGTCCTGAGGCAAAAAAATTCCTTTCCCCCCAGTAACAGTTGAAATAATAGAATCCAACTGAGAACCAAATAATTGATTACCTTGGAAAGAAAGCGAAATCAAAGTTGACTTAGAAGACATATCTGCATTCCAAGTTTTAAGCCATAAAGCTCTTCTAGCTAAAATAGCTTAAGACATATACCTGACATCAACTCTAATGATATCAAAGATGGCATCACAAATAAAGTTATTAGCATGTTGAAAATGTTTAACAATGCTATGAGTATTATGGTCTGATACTTGTTGTGCTAAAGCCTCCAACCAAAAAGTGGAAGCGGCAGCAACATAAGCCATAGAAATAGCAGGTCTAAGAAGATTACCTGAACATAAATAAGCTTTCCTTAGAAAGGATTCAATCTTCCTATCTAAAGGATCCTTAAAGGAAGTACTATCTGCCGTAGGAATAGTAGTACGTTTAGCAAGAGTAGAGATAGCCCCATCAACTTTAGGGATTTTGTCCCAAAACTCTAATCTGTCAGAGGCACAGGATACAATTTCTTAAACCTTTGAGAAGGAGTAAATGAAGTACCCAGATTATTCCATTCCCTAGAAATTACTACAGAAATAGCATCAGGGACAGGAAAAACTTCTGGAATAACTATAGGAGGTTTAAAA
Organism: Bombina bombina; assembly: GCF_027579735.1. Taxonomy (NCBI): domain Eukaryota; kingdom Metazoa; phylum Chordata; class Amphibia; order Anura; family Bombinatoridae; genus Bombina; species Bombina bombina. Next base: position 345,964,642 of record NC_069500.1, read on the forward strand.
ACCGAATTTAAACGCTTAGTAGATTTAGTATCAAGAGGACTAGATTCCTCCATCTCTAATGTGATTAAAACTTCTTTAAGTAAAGAGCGAATAAATTCCATCTTAAATAAATATGAAGATTTATCAGTGTCAATATCTGAGACAGAATCCTCTGAACCAGAAAAATCCTCATCAGAAACAGACAAATCAGAATAATGACGGTCATTTAAAAATTCATCTGAAAAATGAGAAGTTTTAAAATACCTTTTACGTTTACTGGAAAGAGGAATAACAGACATAGCCTTCCTAATAGATTTAGAAACAAATTCTTTTATATTAACAGGAACATCCTGAGTATTAGATGTTGAGGGAACAACAACAGGTAATGGTATATTACTAATGGAAATACTATCTGCATTAGCAAGTTTATCATGACATTCATCACAAACTACAGCCGGAGGAAAAAATACCACAAGTTTACAACAAATGCACTTAACTTTGGTAGAACCAGCATCAGGCAGCGTCTTTCCAGAAGTAGATTCTGATCCAGGGTCAATTTGAGACATCTTGCAATATGTAAGAGAAAAAACAACATATAAAGCAAAATTATCAAATTCCTTAAATGACAGTTTCAGGAATGGGAAAAAATGCCAATGAACAAGCCTCTAGCAACCAGAAGCAATGAAAAATGAGACTGAAATAATGTGGAAAAAAAGGTAAGAAAAAAATTATTATTCATATGCATTATCCCAAATAATGAAACTGACTGTCTGAAATAAGGAATATTGATCATCCTGAATCATGGCAAATATAAGTTAAAAGACATATATTTAGAACTTTATATATAAAGTGCCCAACCATAGCTTAGAGTGTCACAAAAAATAAGACTTACTTACCCCAGGACACTCATCTACATATAGTAGATAGCCAAACCAGTACTGAAACGAGAATCAGTAGAGGTAATGGTATATAAGAGTATATCGTCGAACTGAAAAGGGAGGTAAGAGATGAATCTCTACGACCGATAACAGAGAACCTATGAAATAGATCCCGTAGAAGGAGACCATTAAATTCAAATAGGCAATACTCTCTTCACATCCCTCTGACATTCACTGCACTCTGAGAGGAAAACCGGGCTCCAGCCTGCTGCGAAGCGCATATCAACGTAGAATCTAGCACAAACTTACTTCACCACCTCCACGGGAGGCAAAGTTTGTAAAACTGAATTGTGGGTGTGGTGAGGGGTGTATTTATAGGCATTTTGAGGTTTGGGAAACTTTGCCCCTCCTGGTAGGAATGTATATCCCATACGTCACTAGCTCATGGACTCTTGCTAATTACATGAAAGAAATATCTCATTGTGTAGTTCATTACCAAATCTAGACAGGCCAGAAGGCTTGTTTTTCCCACAGAAAACCTCTGAATTACATTGTTTCCAATGTAGCAAATTATTCTGGGTAAGATATGCAAATTAGGTTCTCAATGAAATAGGTGTGTCATTGTGAACCTAATTTGCATATCTTACCCAGAATCCTTTGCTACACTGGAAACAATGTAATTCAGAGGTTTTCTGTTGGAAAAACAAGCCTTCTGGCCTGTCTAGATTTGGTAATGAACTACACAATAAGTTATTTTCTCTATATTTTGTGCGTAGTAGAGGATTTTAAACTCACCTTTTACCTCCACCAAATTTTGAATGTTTTTGTATATATATTACAGCTAGCTTTTTAAACATAATGTCATTATGTTTAAGGACCATCAAATACTTTTATACTACATAGAAAACCAATGTAGGTACAGTATATTTTGAACAAAAAATTTTTTGATTTCGGATAGGGAATGTAATTTTAAACAATTTTCCAATTTACTTTTATCACCAATTTTGCTTTGTTCTCTTAGTATTCTTAGCTGAAAGCTAAAACTAGGAGGTTCATATGCTAAATTATAAGCCCTTGAAATCCGCCTCATGTGTGTCATATAGAGAACACTGTGCTCACGCACATGAAGTTACAGTGAGCCAGCACAGATTGGCTAAAATGCATGTCTGTCAAAAGAACTAAAATAAAGGGGCAGTTTGCAGAGGCTTAGATACAAGATAATCAGAGAGATAAAAAGTGTATTTATACAATTGTGTTGGTTATGCAAAACTAAGGAATGGGTAAAAAAGTGATGATCTTTTAAAACAAAAATTCTGGTGTAGACTGTCCCTTTAATAAGTAATAATGGAGGGGACACTGTATTTTGGAAATGTAAATATGCATATATATTTCAACACACACATATACATTCACAAAAACATACCTGGCTCCTAGATTTTGAACATATTTGTTGAGCACTGATATAGTGTATAATCCAAAATTCGTTATGTGCTTTTATTAAGGGGCCCAAAAAAAATTCTTGCACTAGGGCCCTCTGTTCATTAGTACCGCCACTGGAGTTAAATTAGATGTAAAACATTGTGTCCTCTTAAATGCCACCATCATACTTATGATTGTTGAGTCCTGGCTTTTAAAATGGTTTTGTATCCCGATTCCTAGTTAAGTAAGATTATACATTTGTTTTCTGTGTGTGTGTTTGTGCTGTGTAATATGTGTATGTGTGTGCTGTATACACAGGACTTGCTTTAGAAGGGTGTAGTATTGGCAGGTATGCTAAAAAGACTAATTATGCTTACCTGATAATTTTCTTTTCTTCTGACGGGAAGAGACCACAGCTGCATTCATTACTTTTGGGAATTCAGAACCTGGCCACTAGGAGGGGGCAAAGACACCCCCAGCCAAAGGCTTAAATACCTCCCTCACTCCCCTTATCCCCCCCCCCCCAGTCATTCAGCCAAGGGAACAAGGAACAGTAGGAGACATATCAGGGTGAAAAAATGTACTTCCACTCTATAGCTAAAACGCGTGCAGACGCTGTGGACTCTTCCCATCAGAAGAAAAGAAAATTATCAGATAAGAATAATTTATGGGGGGGCGGAGCTAGCCAGCCTGAGAGATGGCGGCTGTCTAACTGAGCTCTTAGGCCCCAGCTAGGTGAAAACGCCTTAGGCATTAGCCATCCTGCACTTTAAGGCCATAAACCGCTAGATAAATGAGCGACTAACCTCAGACATAGGTTCTGCTAGACCTGTGTGCCTCGCTACAAGAGATCTGCCTTTTGGGAGAGAGCGCACTGAGCGCACATACACACCTCGCTTCAAGCTCTGATGGCGGCATGGTAAGGGAAGATCAAGGGTCCGGAGACACCTACATTAAGAGATACCCAGAGACAAACCATCCGGAAAGCACATAGACCTACCAGAACTCCGGTACCTTAAATGCCACACCGGAACGTACTGAAGATAATGCAGCGACGGGCCGCAGCCTGTACTAAAGTTTTGATGCGCACTTAAATTACCATCCACCGGGAGCAAGCTACAGCAAACAGATCACTGCAACAAGGAGGTAAGAAAAACGGATCATATAATACTCACCCTGCTATAAAAGAAAAGTTGTGCTCCATCACCCTCACAGTGTTAAAGACTTATTATAGCAAGCGGTGCACTAAAAACTTTGACAGCTAGATTAAAGGTGTTATAAACATCCCCTCAAGTGCATTTGACAAAATGAAAGCTTACATACCCTGCTATAATTAACACATACACTGCTGCATGTGGAAAAGTCTCATAGAATCAAACACAGCCCTCCAAGCACAGACAACCAAATATAAGGTGTCACACATATGGACATTTGTACAAGCCTCTGCACATGGAAAACTTGATCACACCTTAACTACTAACAGCTGCAGTGTGTTCACTCTTTTTGGGCCAGATTAACAGATTATACCTCTTATAAAGAACCTGCAACGACAGTATATACTTAAAGAACTTTGTACTCAGCACCAAGATCTTTATCTATCTTTTAAGGATTTAGTGAAGGCAGAGGGGCAAAATCCATCCAAAGATGTCTCCAAAAAAAATTAATAAACCAAGCAAGAATGCTAAACCCCTGAAAACATCCACTCATACAGTAAACAACTTTTTCAAGACGCTTGAGACAAAAAACATAGCGCCTACAGAAGATGCAATGCCAGACCTTAGGTCTGAACACAGTTCTTCAGAATCTGAAAGTGACCTCGCTTCAGAAAGCATTACCATCCCCACAGCTCTCTTCAAAACAATCCCTTCAAAAAAGGACTTTTCTTCTCTTATTTCACAGGTCAAGCAATGCATCAAGGAGGAAATCTCAGACCTCAAAAAGGACATCTCTGACATTGGTCACAGAGTAGAATCACTCGAGAAAACACCCAGGATCTACATGCAGACACAATCACAGACCTGCAAAGCACCGTTCAGAAACAAGATACAACTATCAATGAGCTGGAGGATAAGATAGATGATATCGAAAATCGCAGCAGACGTCATAATATTAGATTACGGGGAATCCCTGAAACCATTTTACCACCAGATATTGAACAATATCTCCAAGACTTCTTCAGCACGTTAAAAAAACAGAATTTATGCTTACCTGATAAATTACTTTCTCCAACGGTGTGTCCGGTCCACGGCGTCATCCTTACTTGTGGGATATTCTCCTCCCCAACAGGAAATGGCAAAGAGCCCAGCAAAGCTGGCCATATAGTCCCTCCTAGGCTCCGCCCACCCCAGTCATTCGACCGACGGACAGGAGGAAATATATATAGGAGAAACCATATGGTAATGTGGTGACTGTAGTTAGAGAAAATAATTCATCAGACCTGATTAAAAAACCAGGGCGGGCCGTGGACCGGACACACCGTTGGAGAAAGTAATTTATCAGGTAAGCATAAATTCTGTTTTCTCCAACATAGGTGTGTCCGGTCCACGGCGTCATCCTTACTTGTGGGAACCAATACCAAAGCTTTAGGACACGGATGAAGGGAGGGAGCAAATCAGGTCACCCAAACGGAAGGCACCACGGCTTGCAAAACCTTTCTCCCAAAAATAGCCTCCGAAGAAGCAAAAGTATATAATTTAAAAAATTTGGTCAACAGGAACCTCATTCTTGAAGGCCCATGTGGAAGCCACAGCCCTAGTGGAGTGAGCTGTGATACTTTCAGGAGGCTGCCGTCCGGCAGTCTCAAAAGCCAATCTGATGATGCTTTTAAACCAAAAGGAAAGAGAGGTAGAAGTTGCTTTTTTACCTCTCCTTTAACCAGAATAAACAACAAACAAAGAAGATGTTTGTCTAAAATCTTCAGTAGCCTCTAAATAGAATTTTAGAGCACGGACAACGTCCAAATTGTGTAACAAACGTTCCTTCTATGAAACTGGATTCGGACACAAAGAAGGAACAACTATCTCCTGGTTAATATTTTTGTTGGAAACAACCTTCGGAAGAAAACCAGGCTCAGTACGTAAAACCACCTTATCTGCATGGACCAGATAGGGCGGAGAACACTGCAGAGCAGATAAAACAGAAACTCTTCTAGCGGAAGAAATTGCAACCTAAAACAAAACTTTCCAAGATAATAACTTAATATCTACGGAATGTAAGGGTTCAAACGGAACCCCTTGAAGAACTGAAAGAACTAGATTAAGACTCCAGGGAAGAGTCAAAGGTCTGTAAACAGGCTTGATTCTAACCAGAGCCTGAACAAACGCTTAAACGTCTGGCACAGCTGCCAGCCTTTTGTGAAGTAAAACAGATAAAGCAGAGATCTGTCCCTTCAGAGAACTCGCAGAAAATCCTTTCTCCAAACCTTCTTGTAGAAAGGAAAGAATCTTAGGAATTTTTATCTTGTTCCATGGGAATCCTTTAGATTCACACCAACAGATATATTTTTTCCATATATTATGGTAAATTTTTCTAGTTACAGGCTTTCTAGCCTGAATAAGAGTATCTATTACAGAATCTGAAAACCCACGCTTTGATAAAATCAAGCGTTCAAACTCCAAGCAGTCAGTTGGAGGAAAACCAGATTCGGATGTTCGAATGGACCCTGAATAAGAAGGTCCTGTCTCAAAGGTAGCTTCCATGGTGGAGCCGATGACACATTCACCAGGTCTGCATACCAAGTCCTGCGTGGCCACACAGGAACTATCAAGATCACCGAAGCCCTCTCCAGATTGATCCTGGCTACCAGCCTGGGAATGAGAGGAAACGGTGGGAATACATAAGCTAGGTTGAAGATCCAAGGTGCTACTATTGTATCCAATAGAAGTCGCCTTGGGATCCCTGGATTTGGACCCGTAACAAGGGACCATGAAGTTCTGACGAGAGGCCATCAGAACCATGTCTGGAATGCCCCATAATTGAGTTATTTGGGAAAAGATTTCCAGATGGAGTTCCCACTCCCCCGGATGCTCCTCCATCGCCAGGGAACTCCTTGTTACCCCCTGATGGTTGATATATGTAACAGTCGTCATGATGTCTGATTGAAACCTTATGAATTTGGCCTTTGCTAGTCGAGGCCAAGCCTTGAGAGCATTGAATATCGCTCTCAGTTCCATTATGTTTATCGGGAGAAGAGAGTCTTCCCGAAACCATAGACCCTGAGCTTTCAGGGGTTCCCAGACCGCGCCCCAGCCCACCAGACTGGCGTTGGTCGTGACAATGACCTACTCTGGTCTGCGGAAGCTCATTCCCTGTGACAGGTTGTCCAGGGTCAGCCACCAACGGAGTGAATCTCTGGTTATTTGATCTACTTGTATCGTCGGAGACAAGTCTGTATAATCCCCATTCCACTGTCTGAGCATGCACAGGTGTAATGGTCTTAGATGAATTCGTGCAAAAGGAACTATGTCCATTGCCGCAACCATCAAACCTATTACTTCCATGCACTGCGCTATGGAAGGAAGAAGAACAGAATGAAGTACCTGACAAGAGCTTAGAAGTTTTGATTTTCTGGCCTCTGTCAGAAAAACCTTAATTTCTAAGGAAACTATTATTGTTCCCAAGAAGGGAACTCTTGTTGACGGGGACAGAGAACTTTTTTCTATGTTCACTTTCCACCTGTGAGATCTGAGAAAGGCTAGGACAATGTCCGTATGAGCCCTTGCTTTTGACAGAGACGACACTTGAATCAGGATGTCGTCCAAGTAAGGTACTACTGCAATGCCCCTTGGTCTTAGCACCGCTAGAAGGGACCCTAGTACCCTTGTGAAAATCCTTGGAGCAGTGGCTAATCCGAATGGAAGTGCCACAAACTGGTAATGCTTGTCCAGAAAGGCGAACCTTAGGAACCGAAAATGTTCCTTGTGGATAGGAATACGTAGGTACGCATCCTTTAAGTCCACCGTGGTCATGAATTGACCTTCCTGGATGGTAGGAAGGATCGTTCGAATGGTTTCCATTTTGAACGATGAAACCCTTAGAAACTTGTTTAGAATCTTGAGATCTAAAATAGGTCTGAATGTTCCCTCTTTTTTGGGAATTATGAACAGGTTGGAGTAAAAACCCATCCCTTGTTCTCCTAATGGAACAGGATGAATCACTCCCATGCTTAACAGGTCTTCTACACAGTGTAAGAATGCCTGTTCAAAGATAATTGAGACCCGTGGAACCTTCCCCTTGGGGGTAGTTCCCTGAATTCCAGGAGATAACCTTGAGAAACTATTTCTAGCGCCCAAGGATCCTGAACATCTCTTGCCCCAGCCTGAGCAAAGAGAGAAAGTCTGCCCCCCACCAGATCCTTCCCAGATCGGGGGCCAACACTTCATGCTGTTTTGGTAGCAGTGGCAGGTGACTTGGCCTGCTTACCCTTGTTCCAGCCTTGCATCGGCCTCCAGGCTGGCTTGGTTTGAGAAGTATTACCCTCTTGCTTAGAGGGTGTAGAATTTGAGGCTGGTCCGTTTCTGCGAAAGGGACGAAAATTTGGCTTATTTTTAGCCTTAAAAGACCTATCCAGAGGAAGGGCGTGGCCCTTTCCCCCAGTGATGTCTGAAATAATCTCTTTCAAGTCAGGGCCAAACAGTGTTTTACCCTTGAAAGGGATGTTAAGCAAAAGCGCTCTGCGCGCCACGATAGCAAACCCTGAATTATTTGCCGCTAATCTAGCTAATTGCAAAGCGGCATCTAAAATATAAGAGTTAGCCAATTTAAGAGCTTGAACTCTGTCCAAAACCTCCTCGTACGAAGATTCTTTATTGAGCGACTTTTCTAGTTCTTCGAACCAGAAACACGCAGCTGTAGTGACAGGAACAATGCATGAAATTGGTTGTAGAAGGTAACCTTGCTGAACAAACATCTTTTTAAGCAAACCCTCTAACCTTTAATCCATAGGATCTTGAAAGCACAACTATCTTCTATAGGAATAGAAGTGCGTTTGTTTAGAGTAGAAACCGCCCCCTCGACCTTGGGGACTGTATGCTATAAGTCCTTTCTGGGGTCGACTATAGGAAAGAATTTCTTAAATATAGGGGGAGGACAAAAGGTATGCCGGGCCTTTCCCACTCCTTATTTACTATGTCCGCCACCCACTTGGGTATAGGAAAAACATCGGGGGGCACCGGAACCTCTAGGAACTTGTCCATCTTACCTAATTTCTCTGGAATGACCAAATTGTCACAATCATCCAGAGTAGATAATACCTTGAGTAGTGCGTGGAGATGTTGTAATTTAAATTTAAAAGTTACAATATCAGGTTCTGCTTGTTGAGAAATTTTCCCTGAATCTGAAATTTCTCCCTCAGACAAAACCTCCCTCCTGGCCCCTTCAGATAGGTGTGAGGGTATGTCAGAACAGATATCATCAGCGTCCTTTTGCTCTTCAGTGTTTAAAACAGAGCAATTACGCTTTCTCTGATAAGTAGGCATTTTGGAAAAAATGCATGCAATAGAATTATCCATTACAGCCATTAATTGTTGTATGGTAATAAGTATTGGCGCACTAGATGTACTAGGGGCCTCTTGTGTGGGCAAAACTGGTGTAGACACAGAAGGGGATGATGCAGTACCATGCTTACTCCCCTCATTAGAGGAATCATCTTGGGCAATATCATATCTATGGCATTATTATCCCTACTTTGTTTGGACATTATGACACAAATATATCACATATATTTAAATGGGGAGACACATTGGCTTTCATACATATAGAACATCGTTATCTGATGGTTCAGACATGTTAAACAGGCTTAAACTTGTCAACAAAGCACAAAAAACGTTTTACAATAAAACCGTTACTGTCCCTTTAAATTTTAAACTGAACACACTTTATTACTGAATATGTGAAAAAGTATGAAGGAATTGTTCAAAATTCACCAAAATTTCACCACAGTAACTTAAAGCCTTAAAAGTATTGCACACCAAATTTGAAAGCTTTAACCCTTAAAATAACGGAACCGGAGCCGTTTTTACATTTAACCCCTATACAGTCCCAGGTATCTGCTTTGCTGAGACCCAACCAAGCCCAGAGGGGAATACGATACCAAATGATGCCTTCTATAAGCTTTTTCAGTGGTTCTTAGCTCCTCACACATGCATCTGCATGCCATGCTTTCCAAAAACAACTGCGCATTAGAGGCGCGAAAATGAGGCTCTGTCTATGACTAGAAAAGGCCCCCAGTGAAAAAGGTGTCCAATACAGTGCCTGCCGTTTTTATTAAAACAATCCCCAAGATTTAACAACTATTAAAAGTAATAATCTGCCAAATATACTTAGTAAAGTAATCGTTTTAGCCCAGAAAAATGTCTACCAGTTTTTTAAGCCCTAATGAAGCCCTTTATTCTTTTACTTAAACTAAGAAAATGGCTTACCGGTTCCCATAGGGAAAATGACAGCTTCCAGCATTACCGAGTCTTGTTAGAAATGTGTCATACCTCAAGCAGCAAAGTCTGCCCACTGTTTCCCCCAACTGAAGTTACTTCATCTCAACAGTCCTGTGTGGAAACAGCTATCGATTTTAGTAACGGTTGCTAAAATCATTTTCCTCTTACAAACAGAAATCTTCATCTCTTTTCTGTTTCAGAGTAAATAGTACATACCAGCACTATTTTAAAATAACAAACTCTTGATTGAAGAACAAAAACTACATTTAAACACCAAAAAAACTCTAAGCCATCTCCGTGGAGATGTTGCCTGTGCAACGGCAAAGAGAATGACTGGGGTAGGCGGAGCCTAGGAGGGACTATATGGCCAGCTTTGCTGGGCTCTTTGCCATTTCCTGTTGGGGAGGAGAATATCCCACAAGTAAGGATGACGCCGTGGACCGGACACACCTATGTTGGAGAAAAGAAGAAACATCCTAAAAAATCTGCATAGACAGAGCTCACAGAGCCCTACGACCTAAACCACTAGCGGGACAAGCACCAAGGGACATCATAGCCCGCATCACTAATTTCCAAGAGAAAGAGGAGCTAATGAAGTTAGCCAGAGAACAACAGCCCATAAAATATGACAACATGGACATTCAAATGTTCGCCGATTTGTCACAGAGAACTCTTTCAAAAAGACGAGAACTTAAACCACTCACGTCGCTATTGAGAAAACTAAACATCCCCTACAGATGGGGGTTCCCCTTTCATCTGTTAATCCTTTGGAAAGGAAGACGCATCACTTGCACATCTACTAAAGATATACCAGACATATGCAGGGATCTGGACATCCCTATCCCTCAGCTAGAGGAAAATGCAGAGCCTCAAGAGAAACACACAAGTCCAAGCAAACCGAACCCTCTACCACAAAGGAGTGAGTGGAGACAGGCGTCTCAGAAGAAACCCCGCAAATCTGTACAATCCACATCTCCATCATTAGAAGAAAGGGGATGAAAAATATCTGCTGCACACAAGGACATATCCTGAATTCTCGAATAGTCCCCAATGGAGACCCCTAACTGCAAGTATTATCTATACTCCAGAACTCACGAGGCATACAGAACCTCAGAGATATTAAAATAGTGTCTTAAAGGTTAAATTGTTAACAGTTAACTAATGTTGACTTTATTTTTTTTTCACCTAGCCGGGAGTTTATCTCCCTAGAATAGAATTATGTTGTTTGAACATGTGTTGAAATTATTGTGTTTTACTGTTCTTCTTCTTTACCTATTCTTCTCCCTTCCTTTCTTTTCTATTCTGTCCTGTTCTCTATTGAAGCATATGACACCACTTATATGTTCACCAGTATATAATCTATGTTCACACATACTACCCTCTCTGACACATATACAACATGTCGATTAATCTCACACCACAAAATTTAACTATCTTCACACAGAACGCTAAAGGACTCAATTGCCCTAACAAGAGAAGGCTAGCTATACTAGACCTCCAAAAAAAAGGAGGACACATACTAATGCTCCAAGAGACCCATTTCAAGGGGAAAAATATCCCCAAATATTTCTCCTCACACTACCCCCTACATTTCCACAGCACTAACCCACACAAAAAAATTAATGGAGTAAGCATTTTAATCCACAAATCTCTCCCCTTTGTTAAAACCCAAACCATAGGAGACAAAGAAGGCAGGTACATATGTTTAAAAGGTCTCCTATATGGTAAACCAGTAACTCTAATAAACGTCTACACCCCAAACTCACACCAAGATAAATTTGTATCCTCAGTTGTAGACCTACTCCTTAAAGAAGCAAAAGGCTCCTTAATCATGGCAGGAGACTTGAATCTCCCCCTAGACCCCACAGTCGACTGCTCAAACCCCTCTTCTAGAGCTAAAATCCCGAACCTCCCTATTATCTGGCAAAAATTTAAACTCCTCGGCCTACATGATGCCTGGAGATATTTCAACCCTCAAAAAATAGATTTCACCTTTTTTTCCCATCCAAAAGGTAACTATTCCAGACTGGACTACATTATGGTTGATCACCTAATCCTATCACACACCACACACTCCTCCATACATCATACAACTTGGTCAGACCACTCCCTAGTATCATGCACCATAAAATGGCCAACGGCCCCCATAAGAACTTTTCAGTGGAGATTGGACGACACATTACTGCTAGACCCAAAGCTAACAGAGTTATTTTCAGAACAGATAAGCTCATATTTCTCTATAAACGAGACACCAGATGTAAATGTGATCACCCTCTGGGAAGCCCACAAGAGTACTATAAGAGGGGAGTTTATCAAAACTGCCGCTCAAATAAAAAAGAAAAGACGTGAGGAAATAAATCTCTTGGCTAAAGACATATCAGACTTAGATTACAAACACAAATCTAACCCCTCTGACAGATCCACCCTAGAACAACTACAATCCAAAAGAGAACAAATGAACCTTTTATTACAGATAAAATCACAAAAACAGCTTCTACACCTTCAGCAAAATTTCTACAGGGAGGGTAATAAGTCAGGCAAACTCTTAGCTAGAGCATTAAAAAAGCAACAACAAAAAACCTATATCCACGCTATAAAGAACCCAGATGGCACACACCTAGAAGACACAAAATCAATAGCTAAAGAGTTCAAGAAATTTTACCACAAACTCTATAATCTTTTCCCATCTAGAGACCCTCACAGTCACGCCTCCCTCTGTAATCAATACCTAGAAAATCTTCCTATCCCCAAACTGAGCCTAGATCAATGCAACCAATTAGATCGTCCAATCCAATTGTCAGAGGTAACAGAAGCGATAAAGCAATTAAAACAAAATAAAGCTCCAGGCCCTGATGGCTACACAGGTTTATATTATAAAACCTTCGCTCCTCTGCTAGCGCCACATTTAACATCCCTATTCAACTCAATCCCAGAAAAATTCCCTTTTCCTGACGAAATGTTGCAAGCCAACATTTCAGTTTTAACAAAACCTGGCAAACCCCCGAACTCACCGGCACATTTCCGTCCAATCTCCTTACTGAACATTGACCTCAAAATGTATGCGAAAATTTTAGCAACCCGACTTAATCAAATTCTCCCCTCCATAGTTCATCAAGACCAAGTAGGGTTTATCCCACAGAGAGAAGCAAAAGACAACACGGTCAAAGTATTAAATTTATTGGAATATGTTACACAAACCAAAACCCCGACTGTTTTCGTTTCCACTGACGCTGAAAAAGCCTTCGACCGACTAGACTGGACTTACTTACGCACGACCCTACAACACTTCCACTTCCCAGAACCCTTCATCTATAAAATCCTTGCCTTGTACTCAAACCCTACAGCACAGGTTAAAATTAATGGTACCCTTTCAGATCCCTTTGAAATCCGAAACGGTTCTAGACAAGGCTGCCCCCTCTCACCACTTCTTTTTGTTTTATCCCTAGAGCCCCTGGCTATCAAAATACGGTTAAACAACCAAATTCAAGGTATATCTATTGCTAACCAGACACATAAACTAGCCATGTTCGCAGACGACATCCTCCTAACACTTACAAACCCTAAAGTATCTCTACAACAAGCTATCACTGAACTAACACAATTTGGCACAGTTTCAAATTTTCTAGTAAACATGACTAAATCAGAATACCTCCCTATAAACCTAACAACCCCCACCCTTAACAACCTGAAATCCACCTGTCCCCTAAAACAACAAACTAAATACCTCAAGTACCTTGGCATTCACATTACTACAGATAAACAAGACTTGCGCAAATATAATTATGGTAATCTAATCACAGAGCTCCTAACCTTAACATCACATTGGCTTCCAAAAAATATATCGTGGATAGGCAGAATGCAAGCAACAAAAATGGTCCTGCTCCCAAAAGTATTATACATTCTCCAAACAGTCCCCATCCCAGGCATACAAAAAGACCTAGACACTATGCAAAAGATCATAAACGGATACATTTGGAACCGTAGGCCCCCACGAATTAATAGAGACACACTTTTTAAACCCCCATCAGAAGGAGGCCTTGGGGTCCCACATCTCCTATCCTACAAACGTGCCATATCGCTACAGAGAGTACAAGACTGGTACAAATTTAACACTTCCAACCACAAAAGCTGGGTGCAAATTGAAATCGATTTAGCTCCTAATCATGACCTAAGCACAGCATGTTGGAACCCTGTTTACCTTAACAGACATTCCATCTCTTCGTCCTCAATCTCCAATGAGACCTGGTCAGACTGGGAAAATCTCTGTAATACGTCAAATAAAATCTCTTCCAGATTCTCACCCCTCACCACGCTCTTAAATAACCCAGAATTCAGCCCCGGGAAAACCTCAGATTGCAAACTCCTCACAGACCCACAAAAACTCCTTCCCATGTACCTTATCACTCACGAGACTAAGTTTATTAAAGATAGAACCCAACTTGACCTATTAGAGCATCCTTTCTTATCATCTTGGCTCCATGTACACCAAACAAGACACTTTATAATGACACATAAATTTAAAAAAGACCTCACTCGGCCTCCCACAATATTTGAGCAAATGTGTATAACTATAAAAGGAGTCATTTCCAAATTGTATAAACTCATCTTAACATATACCTTCCCCGAACTCCCCTCCTACACTAAAAGATGGGATAATGAGTTACGCCTAAATACCCCTGCTAAAACTTGGTCGCTCAGGTTCTCATCTCTGTTACACTCTGCTCACTCAGCTCATGCAAAAGAAACCAACATCAAATTATTGATGAGGTGGTATTTAACGCCAGCCAGAATCAAGTACATACACAAACAATCCTCAGGTTCATGCTGGAGAGGCTGTCACAAAGAAGGCCACCTATCCCACATCTGGTGGGAATGTGAACATATTAAACCATATTGGTCCATTATTTTTTCGAGTATTAATAAAACACTGCACACTCAATTAACACCTGGCCCAGAAATAATAATCTTAAGGCACCCACCGTCAATCACATGCAAAATACGGCAACATTTATTCCATATCATGCTAAATGCAGCTAACCAGCTAATACCAAGAAAATGGAAATCATCTGTAGTGCCCACAATGTCGGAATGGATAGAATTAGTTAATAGAAACCTACTCCTAGAGAGACTATATTACCTCAAACTAGGTCAAATTACACTACACCAGGACATGATGTTCTTGTGGGAATCCTTCAAATTTAGTGATCTAGACACATAAACCCATCTCAGAGATATATACTCATACTCCTAACAATTTGGTCTATGCTTTTTTTTTTTTCCTCTTTTCCCTCTTTTTCTCTTTCCTCTCTCCTCGTCCTTCCCATCTTTTCTATTTCTTTCTCCAATTGTAACATTGAACAAGTAAATTTGGATTCATGAAATCCATAATAGAACTGCACTAGAAATAAGAGAAAATAATTTTCTGATGTCCCCCCTTAACGGAACATGGAGAGGCTCACATACCATTCTCCTCAACTCAATTACCTTGAGCCTACCATAACATTTGCAAAACTGTGAAAAGACTTTGAACCACGGGACAAAGAAGAAAAGACTCTAATTAATAATATGTGCAACATTTACTGTAACAAAACCCTATTTACCTGTAAGAATTCTGAACTACTCTCTGGTTCTATTGTTTTTTCTTGTTAAAGTTTTACTTCAAACTATAATAAAAATAATATAAATAAAAAAAAAAAAGAATAATTTATGTTTTTCTTCTTAAACGGGAAGAGTCCACAGCTGCATTCATTACTTTTGGGAAAACAATACCCAAGCTAGAGGACACTGAATGCAAACAAAGGCTGGGTACAAAAAATGCGGCTCCTTCGAAAGACACCACAGCCTGAAATTACTTGACACCCCACAAAAAACTACATATGACAAGGGAAAAACCGGAAGCCCAGGGTAACCACTCATCAGTCATGCAACCTGCAAAGCTGTGCTAGATACCACTCAGACCAAGAGTCTGCTGAGCACAAAGGCTTCTGAGGAGTCAGCCCTGCGGCACTTAACTCCCACAGAAAACATTTGACCTAAAATCAAAAAACCTCTATCAACCCCCGAGAGGGAAAGTAGAGAAACCCAGGACCCAAAGGACCATCCAATACGGGCTCAAGCCAAACTGGTCAAAAATCCCTATCTACCCTGAGAGGGAGAATAGAAGACCCCATGAGATAGCCAAAAGGCCCCAATCCAGCTAGAGCAACCCGAGGTTGCAACAGGACCACTGTCCAGGGAAACAAATTCCTTAGGAGGACAAGGACCCGAAGAGAAGTCCATAGTTTGGAGAAAACTAGGATGACCAGAAAGTCCCCCTCATATCCCTGACACCGCACCATACCAATCATGTATGTATGTATGTATGTATGTATGTATTGGGTACTTGTAAACCGCGGCTAATCACCTGTAAGGGTCTCAAGGCGCTGCTCATTTTATCGACCTCGGAAGGATGAAAGGCTGAGTGGACCTTGCCGGGGATTGAACCTGCAACCCTTGGGTTGCTACAGAGTTCAGCCACAGTGCCTTAGTATGCTGAGCTATCTGTCCGGCCTGGTGTTCCAGAAAACAGAGTTCCCCCTTGCAACCTAGACAAGTCAAAACCCGTCAGGCTAGAAAAGCATTGACAAGCATAGACAGAAAAAACTGTCCAAGCAGCTAAAAAAGAGCTCTCCAAGAGGGCACAGAGCCACCTGTGAGCAAAACTCGCGATGACCAATCACCAGGCAGCAAAGCTGTCCTGAACCCTCATGGGACTCATCCCACCGCCGAAAATCTCAACAGATCACTCCAAAGAGTGTTCCATCCTGGCAGCAGACGCCGCCAGTAGAGAGATGGGCACAAAGAGTCCCCCCATTAAAGAGGAGGACAGATTCAATGCCAGCAAACAATCCATACTGCAAAAAGTAGATTGATCTCCGGCCTTCCTTCCAGGATAATGGTTCCAGCCCAGAGGTGAAAGACCAAAAACAAGAGTCTCAGACCCTTGGAAGAAAAAGGATGGATCTACGAAGAATCAAAACCCCAGAGTAGAACCCTGACCGAACTGGTAGGCTATCCTGAACCATGACAGGAACCTCATGCTCGGGTCCAAGGACCCCTACATAGCAGCCTTCCAAAAAGAAGGAACACTCCTCAAGGGAAGAAAGTACTCTGACCCACAGCTTTCCGATACCAGAATTCATTCCATGATTCTGAGAACACAAGAGAGGGGGGAAAAAAAACTATGAGGCGAGAAAACAAGGACCCACGGGTCCTTCACAGATACTGAGGTACCTCCCAATCCAGGAGAACACGTAAAAACCCTTTCCTTACCTTAGGTGAGAAGAAGAGGATTAGGCAACAGTAACCACCCTAACAATAGAGGCTAAACCCCAATATTGTCAGTCCAGTTGGTACCACAACTGGAGCCTACCAGAAGCATCAGATGTCCCAGCAGACAAGTAGGGATCCGTCAGGAACCTCAAACTGAAGCCTCAGGCCAATATAAATTTCCCATGAGAGTCAGAAAACCCCCCCGCTCCAAAGGGACACACAGGAGAACCAAACCCTAAGGATAAACAGGACCGTCCATATCCGTTCCAGATAAGAGACATGGTCTTAAACCAGAGTAAAGAACCTAGCAACATCCACAAACCCTAGAGTCTGAAACAAAAACTGCCCACCGGTTTAGAAAAAGGGCAACCAGTACCCTTGTATCGCAAGGTAATCCATGTAGACAGGCCTAACGACCTGACCCACACACTGGAATTATAAATGGTCAATTTCCTGACCCAGACAGGCGAAAAGACTGCAACTGACCCCAGACCTCCTAACCTTAAGCCCGAAGGGCTAGATCTGCAATAAGATCGACAGATAGCATCTGAGAGGCTAAAGACCATGGTAAAACAAGGGGCAGTTCTTATCTTGAGAAGACGACAGTGTCCAGAGACACTTGCAGGATCGGTCTCCCGACATCCTTGAAATGGAACAACAACGGGAGCCTCGCAGCTCCTGGTAGAAAGGCAGGGTGGCCCCTGAACTCTACGTACTAGAGCAAACGAAACACTGAGAAAAAGGAAGGGGGACATGCCCGCATATCCTAGGCGGATACATCCTATGTGGAATAAAAATAAAAGTAAGGCAGCACCCGTGGTTGAACACCCAAGGAAAAAAGGTAAGCCAACCGGACCAGCCAGTCAGAGGCCCCCATCACCCAAGCTCAGAACTGGAACCGATACAAAAAAGAAAGAAAAACGGAGATGTCAAAGCAGATTAGCATCACCCCTAAGCGTCTAACCCAGTTTGCCACCCAGCATCTAAGGCCTCGGATCATTCAGCCCACCAGGACTAGGATCCTCTAGCAACGGCAAAATATGCCGTAGTAGGACACGAAGACGTGCCAACCTATAACGGAAGACAAAATTATCCCTCGCCGGATTGACAAACAACTGAGGCCCACGCTTTCCCAGGAGGCAGAACTGATTTGGGCGATACCACATCCGACGGCCCTGGTTGACAGAACGCAGATAGTATCTTAAAAATATTTCACTTGGGAGACAAAAATGAGCCAGCGCCATAGATATGGCCATGCGGAACTGTGCCCTAACCTCTGGAGGAAACAAGCCACCTTCCGGAGAAGGAGTAAAGGCCATAGGGACATCTGCTTGAGTAGAAAAGGAAAGTTCTGGGCCCCGCGCCTCACAGGACCTAGAATCCTCGGGGCGGATGGCTCAACGCACTCTGAGGACCTTGAATCGGGAGAAGAGAGTACTCTGGAACGGCAATCGGAACATAACTGATGGGCATGGATAACCCGGGCCATTTCATACTCATCACCAGACTCATTTTCCGCATCAGAGACATCCGTGTCTAAAAAAATCAGAATCTTCCATCTTGGGATTACAAAAATGACAAACACTAACTGGCATCTTTTTTACACCCCTAATGGCTGGGGCACTCACCACCTCCTGTGAACCAGACAACGAATGAGCAGACTCTCTCTGCCGCCACGCAGTCAGCATATGGAAGTGAAAAACAACGTAAAACGCACCCGGTCACGAGGTGCACCATGCAAGTCATAAAAAGAGCATGAAAAACTAAAGATTGCACCAATTGAAAAGGCCGAAATGTTCCCAAAAGCCATGAGCTTCAAGTATTACTACACATCAGCAGATAGAACCACATAACAAACATGATTAAAGTTCCCCCTGTTCAATAACCCCCACCCCCCCTCAGAGGATATTAACCCATGATTCCTATTTTAAGATAAAAGGCGTCCCACTGGGACCCTACCTTCTCGTTAACATCAAATTCACATAATAAAATAAAATGAAATTCCCGGAATCAACACCTTGGAACAGGAACACGGCCCTTCAAGTATGACAGATAGTAGCCTCGCTGTTGACATGGACTTGAGTGAATAAAGGCAGGCAGTGAAACTCGTCAACGCTGATTGCCAAGGAGCTGTTAATATGAGTCGGGATGATTTCGCAGAAAGACTCTCCCTGCATCTCCAGACTATAACCTTCATCCATGCTCTCACTGAAAGGCTGACAGGACTACTTAAAACTCAAGTCCCATTTCGAGTACTACCCTCCATAAGAGACTATCTCAAACTTCTGACACTTCTCTGACAACCTCCAATGACGAAAGGCAAAGAATGACTGGGAGATGAGGGAAGTGGGGGGAGGAATTTGAAGCATTTGACTGTGTTGTCTTTGCCTCCTCCTGGTGGCCAGGTTCTGAATTCCCAAAAGTAATTAATGCAGCTGTGGACTCTTCCCGTTTAAGAAGAAAACTATTTCCGCTACAGATATGTTGACAGCCTTCCTAAAATGTCCAGTTACTATTCTTTGAATAGCAAAAACATAAATTATGCTTACCAGATAATTTAATTTCCTTCTGTATAAGTCCACGGCTTCATTCCTTACTGTTGGAAAATATTGAACCTGGCCATCAGGAGGAGGCAAAGACACCCCAGACAAAGGCTTAAATACTCTCCTACTTCCTCTATCCCCCAGTCATTCTGCCAAGGGAACAAGGAACAGTAGGAGAAATATCAGGGTATAAAAGATGCCAGTAGGAAACACAAAATTTAGGGAGCCACCCATCGGAGAAACACAGGCGGGAGCCGTGGACTCTCCTTATACAGAAGGAAATTAAATGATCTGGTAAGCATAATTTATGTTTTTCTTCTTAATATAAGGAGAGTCCACGGCTTCATTCCTTACTGTTGGGAAACATACCCAAGCTCTAGAGGACACAATGATAACGGGGGGGACAAAAAAAAGAGGCGGACCCTAATCTGAGGGCACCACAGCCTGCAAAATCTCTCCACCGAAGGCTGCTTCAGCTGAAGCAAAAACATCAAACTTGTAGAATTTAGAAAAAGTGTGTAAGGAGGACCAGGTAGCCGCCTTACAAATCTTATCGATAGAGGCCTCGTTCTTAAAGGCCCAAGAGGAAGCCACCGCTCTAGTAGAATGAGCCATAATTCTCTGAGGAGGTCTATGTCCCACTGTTTTATAGGCTAAGCGGATAAGAAAACTCAACCAAAAAGATAAGAAAGTCGAAGAGACCTTCTGACCCTTATGCTTCCCAGAATATGCCACAAACAAGGAAGAAGTTTGTCTAAAAACCTTAGTAGCTTGAAGATTAAAATTCAAGGCACGAACCACGTCCAAATTATGAAGTAAACGTTCCTTCGAAAAAGAAGGATTAGGACACAAATAAGGGACCACAATCTCTTAATTGATGTTACGGTCTGACATAACTTTAGGGAGAAACCCTAACTTGGTACGTACGAAAGCCTTATCCGAATGGAACACTAGATAAGGAGGCACACATTGCAAGGCGGCAATCTCAGATACTCTGCGCGCCGAGACAATAGTCAGTAGAAAGAGAACATTCCAGGACAACAATTTACTATCAATTTCATGCATAGGCTGAAACGGTGCCCGTTGCAAAAGTTTACGAACCAGATTTAGACTCTAAGGAGATACCGAAGATCTGAACACAGGTCTGATCCTAATCAGAGCCCTAACAAAAGACTGAACATCTGGAAGCTCAGAGAGCCTCTTGTGCAGTAAAACACAGAAGGCCGAACAGGGAACTGGCCGGAAAACCCTTTTCCAAACCATCATGGAGAAAACAGAATCCTGGCAATCTTAACTTTATTCCAAGGAAAACCATGCGCTTCACACCAGAATAAGTAGGTTCTCTACAAAGACTAACCGGCTTACGAGCTTGGATGATAGTATCAATAACTCTCTCAGAAAAACCTCTCTTGGCTAAGACTAAGTGTTAAATCTCCATGCAGTCAGCCTCAGAGAATCTAGATTTTGATGAACAAAAGGTCCCTGGTTTCAGCATATCCCTGCAAAAAGGTAGAAACTTCCATGGAGGAGAAGATGACATCCTCACTAGGTCCGCGAACCATGTCCTTCCCGGCAACGATGGAGCAATCAGTATTACAGACGCCTGCTCTTGCTTTATGCAGGCCACTACCCAAGGAAGGAGTGATAATTGCGGAAAAACATAATTTATGTAAGAACTTACCTGATAAATTCATTTCTTTCATATTAGCAAGAGTCCATGAGCTAGTGACGTATGGGATATACATTCCTACCAGGAGAGGCAAAGTTTCCCAAACCTCAAAATGCCTACAAATACACCCCTCACCACACCCACAAATCAGTTTAACGAATAGCCAAGAAGTGGGGTGATAAGAAAAAAGTGCGAAAGCATATAAAATAAGGAATTGGAATAATTGTGCTTTATACAAAAAAATCATAACCACCACAAAAAAAGCGCGGGCCTCATGAACTCTTGCTAATATGAAAGAAATGAATTTATCAGGTAAGTTCTTACATAAATTATGTTTTCTTTCATGTAATTAGCAAGAGTCCATGAGCTAGTGACGTATGGGATAATGACTACCCAAGATGTGGATCTTTCCACGCAAGAGTCACTAGAGAGGGAGGGATAAAATAAAGACAGCCAATTCCTGCTGAAAATAATCCACACCCAAAATAAAGTTTAATGAAAAACATAAACAGAAGATTCAAACTGAAACCGCTGCCTGAAGTACTTTTCTACCAAAAACTGCTTCAGAAGAAGAAAATACATCAAAATGGTAGAATTTAGTAAAAGTATGCAAAGAGGACCAAGTTGCTGCTTTGCAAATCTGATCAACCGAAGCTTCATTCTTAAACGCCCAGGAAGTAGAAACTGACCTAGTAGAATGAGCTGTAATCCTTTGAGGCGGAGTTTTACCCGACTCGACATAGGCATGATGAATTAAAGATTTCAACCAAGATGCCAAAGAAACGGCAGAAGCTTTCTGGCCTTTTCTAGAACCGGAAAAGATAACAAATAGACTAGAAGTCTTTCGGAAAGACTTAGTAGCGTCAACATAATATTTCAAAGCTCTAACAACATCCAAAGAATGCAACGATTTCTCCTTAGAATTCTTAGGATTAGGACATAATGAGGGAACCACAATTTCTCTACCAATGTTGTTGGAATTCACAACCTTAGGTAAAAATTCAAAAGAAGTTCGCAACACCGCCTTATCCTGATGAAAAATCAGAAAAGGAGACTCACAAGAAAGAGCAGATAATTCAGAGACTCTTCTGGCAGAAGAGATCGCCAAAAGGAACAAAACTTTCCAAGAAAGTAATTTAATGTCCAATGAATGCATGGGTTCAAAAGGAGGAGCTTGAAGAGCCCCCAGAACCAAATTCAGACTCCAAGGAGGAGAAATTGACTTAATGACAGGTTTAATACGAACCAAAGCTTGTACAAAACAATAAATATCAGGAAGATTAGCAATCTTTCTGTGAAAAAGAACAGAAAGAGCAGAGATTTGTCCTTTCAAAGAACTTGCGGATAAA
The DNA here is from genome assembly GCF_027579735.1 of Bombina bombina. Classification (NCBI taxonomy): domain Eukaryota; kingdom Metazoa; phylum Chordata; class Amphibia; order Anura; family Bombinatoridae; genus Bombina; species Bombina bombina. Next base: position 345,987,220 of record NC_069500.1, read on the forward strand.
CCTTTATCTAAACCATCCTGAAGAAACTGTAAAATTCTCGGAATTCTAAAAGAATGCCAAGAAAAATGATGAGAAAGACACCAAGAAATATAAGTCTTCCAGACTCTATAATATAACTCTCTAGATACAGATTTACAAGCCTGTAACATAGTATTAATCACAGAGTCAGAGAAACCTCTTTGACCAAGAATCAAGCGTTCAATCTCCATACCTTTAAATTTAAGGATTTGAGATCCTGATGGAAAAAAGGACCTTGCGACAGAAGGTCTGGTCTTAGCGGAAGAGTCCACGGATGGCAAGAGGCCATCCGGACAAGATCCGCATACCAAAACCTGTGAGGCCATGCCGGAGCTACCAGCAGAACAAACGAGCATTCCTTCAGAATCTTGGAGATTACTCTTGGAAGAAGAACTAGAGGCGGAAAGATATAGGCAGGATGATACTTCCAAGGAAGTGATAATGCATCCACTGCTTCCGCCTGAGGATCCCGGGATCTGGACAGATACCTGGGAAGTTTCTTGTTTAGATGAGACGCCATCAGATCTATTTCTGGAAGCTCCCACATTTGAACAATCTGAAGAAATACCTCTGGGTGAAGAGACCATTCGCCCGGATGCAACGTTTGGCGACTGAGATAATCCGCTTCCCAATTGTCTATACCTGGGATATGAACCACAGAGATTAGACAGGAGCTGGATTCCGCCCAAACCAGAATTCGAGATACTTCTTTCATAGCCAGAGGACTGTGAGTCCCTCCTTGATGATTGATGTATGCCACAGTTGTGACATTGTCTGTCTGAAAACAAATGAACGATTCTCTCTTCAGAAGAGGCCAAGACTGAAGAGCTCTGAAAATTGCACGGAGTTCCAAAATATTGATCGGTAATCTCACCTCCTGAGATTCCCAAACTCCTTGTGCCGTCAGAGATCCCCACACAGCTCCCCAACCTGTAAGACTTGCATCTGTTGAAATTACAGTCCAGGTCGGAAGAAGAAAAGAAGCCCTCTGAATTAAACGATGGTGATCTGTCCACCACGTTAGAGAGTGTCGTACAATCGGTTTTAAAGATATTAATTGAGATATCTTTGTGTAATCCCTGCACCATTGATTCAGCATACAGAGCTGAAGAGGTCGCATGTGAAAACGAGCAAAGGGGATCGCGTCCGATGCAGCAGTCATAAGACCTAGAATTTCCATGCATAAGGCTACCGAAGGGAATGATTGTGACTGAAGGTTTCGACAAGCTGAAATCAATTTTAGACATCTCTTGTCTGTCAAAGACAGAGTCATGGACACTGAATCTATCTGGAAACCCAAAAAGGTTACCCTTGTCTGAGGAGTCAATGAACTTTTTAGTGAATTGATCCTCCAACCATGATCTTGAAGAAACAACACAAGTCGATTCGTATGAGATTCTGCTAAATGTAAAGATTGAGCAAGTACCAAGATATCGTCCAAATAAGGAAATACCACAATACCCTGTTCTCTGATTACAGACAGAAGGGCACCGAGAACCTTTGTAAAAATTCTTGGAGCTGTAGCTAGGCCAAACGGCAGAGCCACAAACTGGTAATGCTTGTCAAGAAAAGAGAATCTCAGGAACTGATAATGATCTGGATGAATCGGAATATGCAGATATGCATCCTGTAAATCTATTGTGGACATATAATGCCCTTGTTGAACAAAAGGCAAGATAGTCCTTACAGTTACCATTTTGAACGTTGGTATCCTTACATAACGATTCAATATTTTTAGATCCAGAACTGGTCTGAAGGAATTCTCCTTCTTTGGTACAATGAAGAGATTCGAATAAAACCCCAGCCCCTGTTCCAGAACTGGAACTGGCATAATTACTCCAGCCAACTCTAGATCTGAAACACATTTCAGAAATGCTTGAGCTTTCACTGGATTTACTGGGACACGGGAAAGAAAAAATCTCTTTGCAGGAGGTCTTATCTTGAAACCAATTCTGTACCCTTCTGAAACAATGTTCTGAATCCAAAGATTGTGAACAGAATTGATCCAAATTTCTTTGAAAAAACGTAACCTGCCCCCTACCAGCTGAGCTGGAATGAGGGCCGCACCTTCATGTGGACTTAGAAGCTGGCTTTGCTTTTCTAGAAAGCTTGGATTTATTCCAGACTGGAGATGGTTTCCAAACTGAAACTGCTCCTGAGGATGAAGGATCAGGCTTTTGTTCTTTGTTGAAACGAAAGGAACGAAAACGATTATTAGCCCTGTTTTTACCCTTAGATTTTTTATCCTGTGGTAAAAAAGTTCCTTTCCCACCAGTAACAGTTGAGATAATAGAATCCAACTGAGAACCAAATAATGTGTTACCCTGGAAAGAAATGGAAAGTAGAGTCGATTTAGAAGACATATCAGCATTCCAAGTTTTAAGCCATAAAGCTCTTCTAGCTAAAATAGCTAGAGACATAAACCTGACATCAACTCTGATAATATCAAAAATGGCATCACAGATAAAATTATTAGCATGTTGAAGAAGAATAATAATATTATGAAAATCATGATCTGTTACTTGTTGCGCTAAAGTTTCCAACCAAAAAGTTGAAGCTGCAGCAACATCAGCCAATGATATAGCAGGTCTAAGAAGATTACCTGAACACAGATAAGCTTTTCTTAGAAAGGATTCAATTTTCCTATCTAAAGGATCCTTAAAGGAAGTACCATCTGACATAGGAATAGTAGTACGTTTAGCAAGGGTAGAAATAGCCCCATCAACTTTAGGGATTTTGTCCCAAAATTCTAATCTGTCAGACGGCACAGGATATAATTGCTTAAAACGTTTAGAAGGAGTAAATGAATTACCCAATTTATCCCATTCTCTGGAAATTACTTCAGAAATAGCATTAGGAACAGGAAAAACTTCTGGAATAACCACAGGAGATTTAAACACCTTATCTAAACGTTTAGAATTAGTATCAAGAGGACCAGAATCCTCTATTTCTAAAGCAATTAGTACTTCTTTAAGTAAAGAACGAATAAATTCCATTTTAAATAAATATGAAGATTTATCAGCATCAACCTCTGAGACAGAATCCTCTGAACCAGAAGAGTCATTAGAATCAGAATGATGATGTTCATTTAAAAATTCATCTGTATAAAGAGAAGTTTTAAAAGATTTATGTTTACTAGAAGGAGGAATAACAGACATAGCCTTCTTGATGGATTCAGAAACAAAATCTCTTATGTTATCAGGAACATTCTGAACCTTAGATGTTGATGGAACTGCAACAGGTAATGGTACATTACTAAAGGAAAACAGAATTTATGTTTACCTGATAAATTACTTTCTCCAACGGTGTGTCCGGTCCACGGCGTCATCCTTACTTGTGGGATATTCTCTTCCCCAACAGGAAATGGCAAAGAGCCCAGCAAAGCTGGTCACATGATCCCTCCTAGGCTCCGCCTACCCCAGTCATTCGACCGACGTTAAGGAGGAATATTTGCATAGGAGAAACCATATGGTACCGTGGTGACTGTAGTTAAAGAAAATAAATTATCAGACCTGATTAAAAAAACCAGGGCGGGCCGTGGACCGGACACACCGTTGGAGAAAGTAATTTATCAGGTAAACATAAATTCTGTTTTCTCCAACATAGGTGTGTCCGGTCCACGGCGTCATCCTTACTTGTGGGAACCAATACCAAAGCTTTAGGACACGGATGAAGGGAGGGAGCAAATCAGGTCACCTAAATGGAAGGCACCACGGCTTGCAAAACCTTTCTCCCAAAAATAGCCTCAGAAGAAGCAAAAGTATCAAACTTGTAAAATTTGGTAAAAGTGTGCAGTGAAGACCAAGTCGCTGCCCTACATATCTGATCAACAGAAGCCTCGTTCTTGAAGGCCCATGTGGAAGCCACAGCCCTAGTGGAATGAGCTGTGATTCTTTCGGGAGGCTGCCGTCCGGCAGTCTCGTAAGCCAATCTGATGATGCTTTTAATCCAAAAAGAAAGAGAGGTAGAAGTTGCTTTTTGACCTCTCCTTTTACCGGAATAAACAACAAACAAGGAAGATGTTTGTCTAAAATCCTTTGTAGCATCTAAATAGAATTTTAGAGCGCGAACAACATCCAAATTGTGCAACAATCGTTCCTTCTTTGAAACTGGTTTCGGACACAGAGAAGGTACGATAATCTCCTGGTTAATGTTTTTGTTAGAAACAACTTTTGGAAGAAAACCAGGTTTAGTACGTAAAACCACCTTATCTGCATGGAACACCAGATAAGGAGGAGAACACTGCAGAGCAGATAATTCTGAAACTCTTCTAGCAGAAGAAATTGCAACTAAAAACAAAACTTTCCAAGATAATAACTTAATATCAACGGAATGTAAGGGTTCAAACGGAACCCCCTGAAGAACTGAAAGAACCAAATTGAGACTCCAAGGAGGAGTCAAAGGTTTGTAAACAGGCTTAATTCTAACCAGAGCCTGAACAAAGGCTTGAACATCTGGCACAGCTGCCAGCTTTTTGTGAAGTAACAAAGACAAGGCAGAAATCTGTCCCTTCAGGGAACTTGCAGATAATCCTTTTTCCAATCCTTCTTGAAGGAAGGATAGAATCCTAGGAATCTTAACCTTGTCCCAAGGGAATCCTTTAGATTCACACCAACAGATATATTTTTTCCAAATTTTGTGGTAAATCTTTCTAGTTACAGGCTTTCTGGCCTGAACAAGAGTATCGATAACAGAATCTGAGAACCCTCGCTTCGATAAGATCAAGCGTTCAATCTCCAAGCAGTCAGCTGGAGTGAAACCAGATTCGGATGTTCGAACGGACCCTGAACAAGAAGGTCTCGTCTCAAAGGTAGCTTCCAAGGTGGAGCCGATGACATATTCACCAGATCTGCAGACCAAGTCCTGCGTGGCCACGCAGGAGCTATCAAGATCACCGACGCCCTCTCCTGATTGATCCTGGCTACCAGCCTGGGGATGAGAGGAAACGGCGGGAACACATAAGCTAGTTTGAAGGTCCAAGGTGCTACTAGTGCATCCACTAGAGCCGCCTTGGGATCCCTGGATCTGGACCCGTAGCAAGGAACTTTGAAGTTCTGACGAGAGGCCATCAGATCCATGTCTGGAATGCCCCACAGCTGAGTGACTTGGGCAAAGATTTCCGGATGGAGTTCCCACTCCCCCGGATGCAATGTCTGACGACTCAGAAAATCCGCTTCCCAATTTTCCACTCCTGGGATGTGGATAGCAGACAGGTGGCAGGAGTGAGACTCCGCCCATAGAATGATTTTGGTCACTTCTTCCATCGCTAGGGAACTCCTTGTTCCCCCCTGATGGTTGATGTACGCAACAGTTGTCATGTTGTCTGATTGAAACCGTATGAACTTGGCCCTCGCTAGCTGAGGCCAAGCCTTGAGAGCATTGAATATCGCTCTCAGTTCCAGAATATTTATCGGTAGAAGAGATTCTTCCCGAGACCAAAGACCCTGAGCTGTCAGGGATCCCCAGACCGCGCCCCAGCCCATCAGACTGGCGTCGGTCGTGACAATGACCCACTCTGGTCTGCGGAATGTCATCCCTTGTGACAGATTTTCCAGGGACAGCCACCAACGGAGTGAGTCTCTGGTCCTCTGATTTACTTGTATCTTCGGAGACAAGTCTGTATAGTCCCCATTCCACTGACTGAGCATGCACAGTTGTAATGGTCTTAGATGAATGCGCGCAAAAGGAACTATGTCCATTGCCGCTACCATCAACCCGATCACTTCCATGCACTGAGCTATGGAAGGAAGAGGAACGGAATGAAGTATCCGACAAGAGTCTAGAAGTTTTGTTTTTCTGGCCTCTGTCAGGAAAATCCTCATTTCTAAGGAGTCTATTATTGTTCCCAAGAAGGGAACCCTTGTTGACGGAGATAGAGAACTCTTTTCCACGTTCACTTTCCATCCGTGAGATCTGAGAAAGGCCAGGACAATGTCCGTGTGAGCCTTTGCTTGAGGAAGGGACGACGCTTGAATCAGAATGTCGTCCAAGTAAGGTACTACAGCAATGCCCCTTGGTCTTAGCACAGCTAGAAGGGACCCTAGTACCTTTGTGAAAATCCTTGGAGCAGTGGCTAATCCGAAAGGAAGCGCCACGAACTGGTAATGTTTGTCCAGGAATGCGAACCTTAGGAACCGATGATGTTCCTTGTGGATAGGAATATGTAGATACGCATCCTTTAAATCCACCGTGGTCATGAATTGACCTTCCTGGATGGAAGGAAGAATAGTTCGAATGGTTTCCATCTTGAACGATGGAACCTTGAGAAACTTGTTTAAGATCTTGAGATCTAAGATTGGTCTGAACGTTCCCTCTTTCTTGGGAACTATGAACAGATTGGAGTAGAACCCCATCCCTTGTTCTCTTAATGGAACAGGATGAATCACTCCCATTTTTAACAGGTCTTCTACACAATGTAAGAATGCCTGTCTTTTTATGTGGTCTGAAGACAACTGAGACCTGTGGAACCTCCCCCTTGGGGGAAGTCCCTTGAATTCCAGAAGATAACCTTGGGAGACTATTTCTAGCGCCCAAGGATCCAGAACATCTCTTGCCCAAGCCTGAGTGAAGAGAGAGAGTCTGCCCCCCACCAGATCCGGTCCCGGATCGGGGGCCAACATTTCATGCTGTCTTGGTAGCAGTGGCAGGTTTCTTGGCCTGCTTTCCCTTGTTCCAGCCTTGCATTGGTCTCCAAGCTGGCTTGGCTTGAGAAGTATTACCCTCTTGCTTAGAGGACGTAGCACTTTGGGTTGGTCCGTTTCTACGAAAGGGACGAAAATTAGGTTTATTTTTTGCCTTGAAAGGCCGATCCTGAGGAAGGGCGTGGCCCTTACCCCCAGTGATATCAGAGATAATCTCTTTCAAGTCAGGGCCAAACAGCGTTTTCCCCTTGAAAGGAATGTTAAGTAGTTTGTTCTTGGAAGACGCATCAGCCGACCAAGATTTCAACCAAAGCGCTCTGCGCGCCACAATAGCAAACCCTGAATTCTTAGCCGCTAACCTAGCCAATTGCAAAGTGGCGTCTAGGGTGAAAGAATTAGCCAATTTGAGAGCATTGATTCTGTCCATAATCTCCTCATAAGGAGGGGAATCACTATCGACCGCCTTTATCAGCTCATCGAACCAGAAACATGCGGCTGTAGCGACAGGGACAATGCATGAAATTGGTTGTAGAAGGTAACCCTGCTGAACAAACATTTTCTTAAGCAAACCTTCTAATTTTTTATCCATAGGATCTTTGAAAGCACAACTATCCTCTATGGGTATAGTGGTGCGTTTGTTTAAAGTGGAAACCGCTCCCTCGACCTTGGGGACTGTCTGCCATAAGTCCTTTCTGGGGTCGACCATAGGAAACAATTTTTTAAATATGGGGGGAGGGACGAAAGGAATACCGGGCCTTTCCCATTCTTTATTAACAATGTCCGCCACCCGCTTGGGTATAGGAAAAGCTTCTGGGAGCCCCGGCACCTCTAGGAACTTGTCCATTTTACATAGTTTCTCTGGGATGACCAACTTGTCACAATCATCCAGAGTGGATAATACCTCCTTAAGCAGAATGCGGAGATGTTCCAACTTAAATTTAAATGCAATCACATCAGGTTCAGCTTGTTGAGAAATGTTCCCTGAATCAGTAATTTCTCCCTCAGACAAAACCTCCCTGGCCCCATCAGACTGGGTTAGGGGCCCTTCAGAAATATTATTATCAGCGTCGTCATGCTCTTCAGTATCTAAAACAGAGCAATCGCGCTTACGCTGATAAGTGTTCATTTTGGCTAAAATGTTTTTGACAGAATTATCCATTACAGCCGTTAATTGTTGCATAGTAAGGAGTATTGGCGCGCTAGATGTACTAGGGGCCTCCTGAGTGGGCAAGACTCGTGTAGACGAAGGAGGGAATGATGCAGTACCATGCTTACTCCCCTCACTTGAGGAATCATCTTGGGCATCATTGTCATTGTCACATAAATCACATTTATCTAAATGAATAGGAATTCTGGCTTCCCCACATTCAGAACACAGTCTATCTGGTAGTTCAGACATGTTAAACAGGCATAAACTTGATAACAAAGTACAAAAAACGTTTTAAAATAAAACCGTTACTGTCACTTTAAATTTTAAACTGAACACACTTTATTACTGCAATTGCGAAAAAACATGAAGGAATTGTTCAAAATTCACCAAATTTTCACCACAGTGTCTTAAAGCCTTAAAAGTATTGCACACCAAATTTGGAAGCTTTAACCCTTAAAATAACGGAACCGGAGCCGTTTTGAACTTTAACCCCTTTACAGTCCCTGGTATCTGCTTTGCTGAGACCCAACCAAGCCCAAAGGGGAATACGATACCAAATGACGCCTTCAGAAAGCCTTTTCTAAGCATCAGAGCTCCTCTCACATGCGACTGCATGCCATGCCTCTCAAAAACAAGTGCGCCACACCGGCGCGAAAATGAGGCTCTGCCTATGCTTTGGGAAAGCCCCTAAGAATAAGGTGTCTAAAACAGTGCCTGCCGATATTATTATATCAAAATACCCAGATAAAATGATTCCTCAAGGCTAAATATGTGTTAATAATGAATCGATTTAGCCCAGAAAAAGTCTACAGTCTTAATAAGCCCTTGTGAAGCCCTTATTTACGATCGTAATAAACATGGCTTACCGGATCCCATAGGGAAAATGACAGCTTCCAGCATTACATCGTCTTGTTAGAATGTGTCATACCTCAAGCAGCAAGAGACTGCTCACTGTTCCCCCAACTGAAGTTAATTGCTCTCAACAGTCCTGTGTGGAACAGCCATGGATTTTAGTGACGGTTGCTAAAATCATTTTCCTCATACAAACAGAAATCTTCATCTCTTTTCTGTTTCTGAGTAAATAGTACATGCCAGCACTATTTCAAAATAACAAACTCTTGATTGAATAATAAAAACTACAGTTAAACACTAAAAAACTCTAAGCCATCTCCGTGGAGATGTTGCCTGTACAACGGCAAAGAGAATGACTGGGGTAGGCGGAGCCTAGGAGGGATCATGTGACCAGCTTTGCTGGGCTCTTTGCCATTTCCTGTTGGGGAAGAGAATATCCCACAAGTAAGGATGACGCCGTGGACCGGACACACCTATGTTGGAGAAATATTATCTGCATTAACAAGTTTGTCATGACAATTAATACAAACAACAGCTGGAGGAACAGCTACCAAAAGTTTACAGCAGATACACTTAGCTTTGGTAGTTCCAGCACCAGACAGCGATTTTCCTGAAGTATCTTCTGACTCAGATGCAACGTGAGACATCTTGCAATATGTAAGAGAAAAAACAACATATAAAGCAAAATTGATCAAATTCCTTAAATGACAGTTTCAGGAATGGGAAAAAATGCCAAGGAACAAGCTTCTAGCAACCAGAAGCAAAGAAAAATGAGACTTAAATAATGTGGAGACAAAAGCGACGCCCATATTTTTTTTAGCGCCAAATAAGACGCCCACATTATTTGGCGCCTAAATGCTTTTGGCGCCAAAAAATGACGCCACTTCCGGAACGCCGACATTTTTTGGCGCAAAAGAACGTCAAAAAATGACGCAACTTCCGGCGACACGTATGACGCCGGAAACAGAAAAGATTTTTTGCGCCAAAAAAGTCAGCGCCAAGAATGACGCAATAAAATGAAGCATTTTCAGCCCCCGCGAGCCTAACAGCCCACAGGGAAAAAAGTCAAATTTTTAAGGTAAGAAAAATAATTGATTCAAGTGCATTATCCCAAATATGAAACTGACTGTCTGAAAATAAGGAATGTTGAACATCCTGAGTCAAGGCAAATAAATGTTTGAATACATATATTTAGAACTTTATTAAAAAAGTGCCCAACCATAGCTTAGAGTGTCACAGAAAATAAGACTTACTTACCCCAGGACACTCATCTACATGTTTGTAGAAAGCCAAACCAGTACTGAAACGAAAATCAGCAGAGGTAATGGTATATATATATAAGAGTATATCGTCGATCTGAAAAGGGAGGTAAGAGATGAATCTCTACGACCGATAACAGAGAACCTATGAAATAGACCCCGTAGAAAAAGATCACTGCATTCAAAATAGGCAATACTCTCCTCACATCCCTCTGACATTCACTGCACGCTGAGAGGAAAACCGGGCTCCAACCTGCTGCGGAGCGCATATCAACGTAGAATCTAGCACAAACTTACTTCACCACCTCCATAGGAGGCAAAGTTTGTAAAAACTGATTTGTGGGTGTGGTGAGGGGTGTATTTGTAGGCATTTTGAGGTTTGGGAAACTTTGCCCCTCCTGGTAGGAATGTATATCCCATACGTCACTAGCTCATGGACTCTTGCTAATTACATGAAAGAAAAGGTAGATTAGATTGAACCTCCAAGGCACCGCTAATGCACCTTTTAGCTCCGCCTGAGGATCACTGGACCTCGACCCATATCTGGGTAGTTTGGTATTGAGACGAGACTCCATGAGATCTATCTCCGGCGTCCCCCACCTGTAGCATATCTCCGCAAACACTTCGGGATGGAGAGACCATTCCCCCGGATGAAAGGATTTTCTGCTGAGAAAATCCGCTTCCCAATTGTCCACACGCGGAATGTGGATCGCTGACAGTAAAAACAGCTGTGGGCCTCCGCCCACTCCAGTATCCGAGATACTTAACTCATAGCTAGGGAGCTTCTTGTTCCCCGCTGATGGTTTATGTAAGCCACCAAGAGAGCGATTCTCTCGATCGGTTGTCCAGGGAAATCTATTGAGACAGATCCGAATGATCGCCGTTCCACTGCCTCAGCATGCACAGCAGTAACGGTCTGAGACGGAACCTGGCAAAAGGAATTATATCCATGCTGGACACCATGAGACCAATTACCTCCATACACTGAGCCAAAGATAGCCTTAAGGAGGTCCGGAGGGCAAGACATGCCGAAGCTAGCTTGCACCATCTCTGGAAGGTTAGAAATATGCTCATTGATAATGAATCTATTATAGTACCCAGGTATTCTACCCTGGTGCTTGGAATGAGAGAACTCTTCTCTAAGTTTATCTTCCATCCATGTGATCGAAGAAGAGAGAGAAGAGATACCAAATGGTCCTCTGCTAGAAAAAAGGATGGTGCTTGAACCAGAATGTTGTCCAAGAAGGAAGCTACTGCTACACCTTGGGTTCTGGCGACGGCCAGGAGAGCTCCTAGAAACTTTGCAAAGATTCTTGGGGCCGTAGCTAGACCAAACAGAAGTGCAATGAACTAGAAGTGCTGATCCAGGAACGCAAACATTAGGAACTAGAAGTGGTCCCTTTGGATTGGAAAGTGAAGGTAGGCATCCTTCAGCTCTATAGTGGTCATGAACTGACCTTCCTGAACTAGAGGAAGAATTGGCCTTATTGTCTCAATCTTAAACGAGTGGATATTTAGAAAACATAGTTTATGCTTACCTGATAAATTTATTTCTCTTGTGATGTATCGAGTCCACGGATTCCTCCTTAATTGTGGGATATTCTCCTCCCCTATACAGGAAGTGGAAAAGAGAGCACCCACAGCAGAGCTGCCTATATAGCTCCCCCTTAGCTCCACCCCCCAGTCATTCGACCGAAGGCTAGGAAGAAAAAGGAGAAACTATAGGGTGCAGTGGTGACTGAAAGTTTAAAAATAAAAATATATATGCCTGTCTTAATAAACAGGGCGGGCCGTGGACTTGATACATCACAAGAGAAATAAATTTATCAGGTAAGCATAAATTATGTTTTCTCTTGTAAGATGTATCGAGTCCACTGATTCATCCTTACTTGTGGGATACCAATACCAAAGCTTTAGAAAATGGATGAAGGGAGGGACAAGACAGGGACCTTAAACGGAAGGCACCACTGCTTGTAGAACCTTTCTCCCAAAAATAGCCTCCGAAGAGCCAAAAGTATCGAATGTGTAAAATTTGGAAAAAGTATGAAACGAAGACCAAGTCACCGTATTACAAATCTGTTTAATAGAAGCCTCATTTTTAAAAGCCATGTGGAAGACACAGCTCTAGTAGAATGAGCAGTAATTCTTTCAGGAGACTGTTGGCCAGCAGTCTCATAAGCCAAACGGATGATGCTTTTCAGCCAAAAGGAAAGAGAGGTAGCCGTAGCCTTCTGATCTCTCCGCTTACAAGAATAAACAACAAACAATGAAGATGTTTGACGGAAATCTTTAGTTGCTTGTAAGTAGAGTTTTAAAGCACGAACCACATCAAGATTGTGCAACAAACGTTCCTTCTTTGAAGAAGGATTAGGACACAGTGAAGGAACAACAATCTCCTGATTGATATTCCTATTAGAAACAACCTTAGGAAGAAACCCAGGTTTGGTACGCAAAACCACCTTATCTGCATGGAAAATAAGATAAGGGGAATCACACTGTAAAGCATATAGCTCAGAAACTCTTCGAGCCGAAGAGATAGCTACTAAAAACAGAATTTATGCTTACCTGATAAATTACTTTCTCTTGTGATGTATCAAGTCCACGGATTCATCCTTTACTTGTGGGATAATCTCCTTCCCAACAGGAAGTGGCAAAGAGAGCACACAGAAGAGCTGTCCATATAGCTCCCCCTCCAGCTCCACACCCCCCAGTCATTCGACCGAAGGTTAGGAAGAAAAAGGAGAAACCATAGGGTGCAGTGGTGACTGTAGTTTAAACAAAAAAGCTACCTGACTTAATAGCCAGGGCGGGCCGTGGACTCGATACATCACAAGAGAAAGTAATTTATCAGGTAAGCATAAATTATGTTTTCTCTTGTAAGATGTATCGAGTCCACGGATTCATCCTTTACTTGTGGGATACCAATACCAAAGCTTTAGGACACGGATGAAGGGAGGGAACAAGACAGGTACCTTAAACGGAAGGCACCACTGCTTGTAAAACCTTTCTCCCAAAAATAGCCTCCGAAGAAGCAAAAGTATAGAATTTGTAAAATTTGGAAAAAGTATGCAGCGAAGACCAAGTCGCTGCCTTACAAATCTGTTCAACAGAAGCCTCATTTTTAAAAGCCCATGTGGAAGCCACTGCTCTGGTAGAATGAGCAGTAATTCTTTCAGGAGGCTGCTGGCCAGAAGTCTCATAGGCCAAACGGATGATGCTTTTCAGCCAAAAGGAAAGAGAGGTAGCAGTCGCCTTCTGACCTCTCCTCTTACCAGAATAGATAACAAACAATGAAGGTGTTTGTCTGAAATCCTTAGTTGCTTGTAAATAGAATTTTAAAGCATGAACCACATCAAGATTGTGTAAAAGACGAACAGAGAAGGAACAACAATTTCCTGGTTAATATTCTTATTAGACACAACCTTAGGAAGAAAACCAGGTTTGGTACGCAAAACTACCTTATCTGCATGGAAAACCAGGTAAGGTGAATCACACTGTAAAGCAGATAGCTCGGAAACTCTTCGAGCAGAAGAGATAGCTACCAAAAACAAAACTTTCCAAGATAAAAGCTTAATATCTATGGAATGTAAAGGTTCAAACGGAACCCCTTGCAGAACTGAAAAAACTAAATTCAGACTCCATGGCGGAGCCACAGGTCTATAAACAGGCTTGATTCTGACTAAAGCCTGACTAAACGCTTGAACGTCTGGTACCTCTGCCAGACGTTTGTTTAAAAGAATAGACAAAGCAGATATCTGTCATTTTAAGGAACTAGCTGATAATCCTTTCTCCAATCCTTCTTGGAGAAAGGACAATATCCTGGGAATCCTAATCTTACTCCATGAGTAACCCTTGGATTCACACCAAAAAAGATATTTTCGCCAAATCTTATAGTAGATTTTCCTGGTGACAGGCTTTCTAGCCTGAATCAGGGTATCAATAACCGACTCAGAGAAACCACGCTTTGATAGAATTAGGCGTTCAATCTCCAAGCAGTCAGACGCAGAGAAATTCGATTTGGATGCTTGAAAGGACCTTGTATTAGAAGGTCCTGCCTCATTGGTAGTGTCCATGGTGGGACAGATGACATGTCCACTAGGTCTGCATATCAGGTCCTGCATGGCCACGCAGGCGCTATCAGAATCACTGAAGCCCTCTCCTGCTTGATACTGGCAACCAGACGAGGGAGGAGAGGAAACGGTGGAAAAACATAGGCCAGATTGAAGGACCAAGGCGCTGCTAGAGCATCTATCAGCACCGCCTGGGTATCCCGGGACCTGGACCCGTAAAGAGGAAGTTTGGTGTTCTGACGGGACGCCATCAGATCCAATTCTGGAGTGCCCCATAGCTGAGTCAGCTGGGCAAATACCTCCGGGTGGAGTTCCCACTCCCCCAGGTGAAAAGTCTGACGACTTAGAAAATCCGCCTCCCAGTTGTCTACTCCTGGGATGTGAATTGCTGAGAGATGGCAGGAGTGATCCTCCGCCCACCTGATAATTTTGGTTACTTCCATCATTTCTAAGGAACTCCTTGTTCCTCCTTGATGATTGACGTAAGCTAGTCGTGATGTTGTCCGACTGAAATCTGATGAATTTGGCCGCAGCTAGCTGAGGCCATGCCTGAAGCGCGTTGAATATCGCCCTCAGTTCCAGAATGTTTATCGGGCGATGAGCTTCTTCCCGAGACCATAAGCCCTGAGCTTTCAGGGAGTCCCAGACTGCACCCCAGCCCAACAGACTGGCGTCGGTCGTTGCGATGATCCAGTCTGGTCTGCGGAAACACATTCCCTGAGACAGGTGATCCTGAGACAAATACCAGAGAAGAGAATCTATGGTCCCCTGGTCCAGCTGTATTTGAGGAGACAAATCTGCATAATCCCCATTCCACTGTTTGAGCATGCATAGTTGCAGTGGTCTGAGGTGTATCCGTGCAAAAGGGACTATGTCCATTGCCGCTACCATTAACCCGATTGTCTAAATGCACTGATCTACAGATGGCCGAGGAATGGCATGAAGGGCTCGGCAAGTGGTTAAGAGTTAACTTCCTGACCTCCGTCAGAAATATTTTCATTTCTGCCGAGTCTATCAGAGTTCCTAGGAAGGAAACTCTCGTGAGGGGGGAGAGAGAACTCTTTTTGATGTTCACCTTCCACCCATGAGACCTCAGAAAGGCCAATACAATTTAAGTGTGAGACTTGGCTCTTTGGAAAGTCGACGCCTGAATTAAGATGTCGTCTAGATAAGGCGCCACTGCTATGCCCCGCGGTCTTAGAACCGCCAGGAGGGACCTTAGCACCTTTGTGAAAATTCTGGGAGCAGTGGCCAACCCGAAAGGAAGAGCCACAAACTGGTAATGCTTGTCCAGAAAGGCGAACCTGAGAAACTGGTGATGATCTTTGTGGATAGGAATGTGCAGATACGCATCCTTTAAATCCACAGTGGTCATATATTGACCCTCCTGGATCATTGGTAAGATTGTCCGAATGGTCTCCATCTTGAATGATGGGACTCTGAGGAATTTGTTTAGAATTTTGAGATCCAGGATTGGTCTGAAAGTTCCTTCTTTCTTGGGAACCACAAACAGATTTGAGTAAGAAACCAGCCCTTGTTCCGCAATTGGAACTGGGTGGATCACTCCCATTGTATGTAGGTCTTCTACATAGCGAAAGAACGCCTCTTTCTAAGTCTGGTCTGTAGACAGACGAGAAATGTGGAACCTTCCCCTTGGAGGGGAGTCCTTGAATTCTAGAAGATATCCCTGGGATACAATCTCTAAGGCCCAGGGATCGAGTACATCTCTTGCCCAGGCCTGAGCGAAGAGAGAGAGTCTGCCCCATACTAGATCCGGTTCCGGGGCTACCCCTTCATGCTGTCTTGGGGGCAGCTGCAGGCTTCTTGGCCTGTTTACCCTTGTTCCAGCCCTGGTAAGGTTTCCAGGCTGACCTGGGTTGGGAAGCATTACCCTCTTGCTTTGCAGCAGGGGAGGATGAAGCGAGAACGCTCCTGAAGTTCCGAAAGGAACGAAAATTATTTTGTTTGTTCTTTATCTTGAAGGACTTGTCCTGAGGGAGAGCATGGCCTTTTCCCCCAGTGATTTCTGAAATAATCTCTTTCAATTCAGGCCCGAAGAGGGTCTTTCCTTTGAAAGGGATGTTTAAGAGTTTGGATTTTGACGACACATCGGCCGACCAGGACTTTAGCCATAGCGCCCTGCGCTCTAAAATGGCGAAACCTGAATTCTTTGCCGCTAACTTAGCTAGTTGGAAAGCGGCATCTGTGATAAAAGAATTAGCCAGCTTAAGAGCCTTAATTCTGTCCATAATGTCCTCATATGAGGTCTCCGTCTGGAGTGCATCTTCCAGCGCCTCGAACCAGAAAGCAGCTGCAGTAGTTACAGGAACAATGCACGCAATAGGTTGGAGAAGAAAACCTTGTTGAACAAAAATTAAACCCTCTAATTTTGTATCCATAGGGTCTTTGAAAGCACAACTGTCTTTAATTGGTATGGTTGTGCGTTTAGCAAGTGAAGAAATAGCCCCCTCCACCTTAGGGACCGTCTGCCACGAGTCCCGCATGGGGTCAGATATGGGGAACATTTTCTTAAAAACAGGAGGGGGAATGAAGGGAATACCTGGTCTATCCCACTCCCTAGTAACGATATCTGCAATCCTCTTAGGGACCGGGAACACATCAGTGTAAACAGGAACTTCCAGGTACTTGTCCATTTTACACAATTTCTCTGGAACCACCATAGGGTCGCAGTCAACCAGAGTAACTAATACCTCCCTGAGCAATAAGCGGAGGTGTTCTAGTTTAATTTTAAAAGCCAATATATCTGAATCTGTCTGAGGGGAAACCTTTCCTGAAACGGAAATTTCTCCCTCAGACAGCACATCCCTCACCCCAACTTCAGAGCGTTGTGAGGGTATATTGGATACGGCTACTAAAGCGTCAGAATGCTCATTATCTGTTCTTAAAACAGAGCTATCACGCTTTGCAGGTAACGCCGGCAGTTTAGATAAGAACTCTGAGAGGGTATTATTCATAACTACCGCCAAATCTTGCAAGGTAAAAGAGTTAGACGCACTAGAGGTGCTAGGCATCGTTTGAGCGGGCGTAACTGGTTGTGACACTTGGGGAGAGGTTGACGGGCTAACCTCGTTACCTTCTGTCTGAGAATCATCTTGAGCCACTTTTTTTAAGTGTAACAATATGTTCTTTAAAGTGTATAGACATATCAGTACAAGTGGGACACATTCTGAGAGGGGGTTCCACCATGGCTTCTAAACACATTGAACAAAGGATTTTCCTTGGTGTCAGACATGTTTAACAGACTAGTAGTAACACAAGCAGGCTTGGAAATCACTTTAATCAAGTAAAAACACACTTTGAAAAAAACATTACTGTGCCTTTAAGAGATAAAAAAGGCAAACAATTTTGCAAAACAGTGAAAAAATGCAGCAAATTTTTCGAAATTTTTACAGTATGTACCTAAAGCATTAGTAAGATTGCACCACTAGCAATAAAAACGATTAACCCCTTAATGCCCAAACCGGATCGACAGTAAGCCAAACAACCGGTTAAAAAACATTCAGCACCTTGCCACAGCTCTGCTGTGGCCCTACCTGCCCTTAGGAACCAGATTTGTGGGGGAAAAGCTTCTTATAGGCCCTCAAACTGCAGCAGGATCCTCCATGTGAAAACAGCCTGAACTTTTAGTCAAATATAACTGAGCATCTGAGGCGCGAAATTAGGCCCCTCCCACCTCACTACGGAGCTTGTGAGGCCTAAAGAAACACTCCAAAGTGTTTTAATATTAGCCATGTGGGTAACAACCCCTGAAAGAAACCCAAAGGAACCTTCAAAGTGTCTCAAAAAAATGATATTTTCAATAAAAACCGTTTGCCTTGAAAGTAGTGTCATCCAGCATAAACTAGCCCTGTTATGTAAGCTTGAAATTCCATACTTAGTCTCTGAATACAGCTTACCCTTCCCTCATAGGGATATTATCAGCCTTCTCTAGCATTATCACAGTCTTGTCTAGAAGAAAAAAAGACTAAACATACCTTATTGCAGCCTAACCTGCAAACCGTTCCCCCAACTGAAGTTTTCTTGTACTCCTCAGTCCTTTGTGGGAACAGCAGTGGATTTTAGTTACAACATGCTAAAATCATCTTCCTCCCTGCAGAAATCTTCGTCTCCTTTCTGCTAGAGAGTAAATGGTACAAACCGGTACCATTTAAAATAACAAAATCTTGCTTGTAGAAAATAAAAACTACATTTTTTTTTAACCACATTCACTTTACACTTCCGATTGCTTAGAGCCGGCAAAGAGAATGACTGGGGGGTGGAGCTGGAGGGGGAGCTATATGGACAGCTCTGCTGTGTGCTCTCTTTGCCACTTCCTGTTGGGAAGGAGAATATCCCACAAGTAAAGGATGAATCCGTGGACTCAATACATCTTACAAGAGAAAACAAAACTTTCCAAGATAGAAGCTTAATATCTATGGAATGCATAGGTTCAAACGGAACCCCTTGAAGAACTTTAAGAACTAAATTTAGGCTCCATGGCGGAGCAACAGGTTTAAATACAGGCTTGATTCTGACCAAAGCCTGACTAAATGCTCGAACGTCTGGGACATCTGCCAGACGTTTGTGTAGAAGAATTGACAAAGCAGATATTTGTCCTTATAAGGAACTAGCTGATAATCCCTTCTCCAAACCTTCTTGGAGAAAAGACAATATTCTAGGAATCATAATCTTACTCCACGAGTAACCTTTGAATTCACACCAATAAAGATATTTGTGCCAAAACTTATGATAGATCTTCCTGGTGACAGGCTTTCTAGCCTGAATCAGGGTATCAATGACCGACTCAGAGAAACCACGCTTTGATAGAATCAGGCGTTCAATCTCCAAGCAGTCAGACGCAGAGAAATTAGATTTGGATGCGTGAACAGACCTTGGATTAGAAGGTCCTGCCTCATTGGCAGAGTCCATGGTAGAACCGAGGACATGTCCACTAAGTCTGCATACCAAGTCCTGCGTGGCCACGCAGGTGCTATCAGAATCACTGAAGCTCTCTCCTGCGTTATTCTGGCAACCAGACTTAAAAGGAGAGGAAATACATAGGCCAGATTGAAGGACCAAGGCACTGCTAGAGCATCTATCAGTACCGCCTTGGGATCCCGGGACCTGGACCCGTAACAAGACAGTTTGGCATTCTGACGGAACGCCATCAGCTCCAATTCTGGTGTGCCCCATAGCTGAATCAGCTGGGCAAATACCTCCGGATGGAGTTCCCACTCCCCCAGATGAAAAGTCTAACGACTTAGGAAATCCGCCTCCCAGTTCTCTACTCCTAGGATGTGGATTGCTGAGAGATGGCAAGAGTGATCCTCTGCCCATCGGATTATTTTGGTTACCTCCATCATCGCTAGAGAACTCCTTGTTCCTCCTTGATGATTGATATAAGCTACAGTCGTGATGTTGTCCGACTGAAACCTGATGAATTTGGCCAGAATATTTATCGGGAGAAGAGATTCCTCCTGAGACCATATGCCCTGTGCTTTCAGGGAGTTCCAGACTGCATCCCAGCCTAGCAGGCTGGCATCTGTCGTTACAATGAGCCACTCTGGCCTCCAGAAACACATTCCCTGAGACAGGTGGTCCTGAGACAACCACCAGAGAAGAGAATCTCTGGTCTCCTGGTCCAGATGCAGTTGAGGAGACAAATCTGCATAATCCCCATTCCACTGTTTGAGCATGCATAGATGTAGTGAACTGAGGTGTAGGCGGGCAAAAGGAACTATGTCCATTGCCGCTACCATGAGTCCGATGACCTCCATATACTGAGCCACTAATGGCCGAGGAATGGAATGAATAGCTCGGCAAGTGGTTAAGAGCTTTGATTTTCTGACCGCCATCAGAAATGTTTTCATTTCTACCGAGTCTATCAGAGTCCCTAGGAAGGAAACTCTTGTGAGAGGGACGAGAGAACTCTTTTTTATGTTCACCGTCCACCCGTGAGATCTCAGAAAAGCCAACACAATGTCCGTGTGAGACTTGGATAGCTGGAAAGTTGACGCCTGAAATAAGATGTCGTCTAGATAAGGCGCCACTGCTATGCCCCGTGGTCATAGAACCGCCAGAAGGGACCCTAGCACCCTTGTGAAAATTCTGTGAATAGGGATGTGTAGATACGCATCCTTTAAGTCCACGGTGGTCATATATTGACCCTCCTGGATCAGAGGTAGAATAGACCGAATAGACTCAATCTTGAATGATGGAACTTTGAGGAACTTGTTTAGAATGTTGAGATCCAAGATTGATCTGAAAGTTCCCTCTTTTTTGGAAACCACAAACAGGTTTGAGTAAAAACCTAGCCCCGTTCCTCTTTTGGGACTGGGCGGATCACCCCCATGGTATGTAGGTCTTCTACACAGTGTAAGAACGCCTCTCTCTTTGTCTGTTTACAGACAATCGAGAAATGTGAAAAGTCCCCCTTGGAAGAGAGCCTTTGAATTCCAGAAAATATCCCTGGGACACAATTTCTAAAACCCAGGGATCGTGAACATCTCTTGCCCAAGCCTGAGCGAAGAGAGAGAGAGTCTGCCCCCTACTAGATCCGGTCCTGGATCGGGGGCTACCCCTTCATGCTGTCTTAGAGGCAGCTCCAGGCTTCTTGGCCTGTTTACCCTTGTTCCAAGCCTGGTTAGGTCTCCAGACTGACTTGGATTGGGCAAAATTCCCCTCTTGCTTTGCAGCAGAGGAAGCTGAAGCGGGACCACTCTTGAAATTCCAAAAGGAACGAAAATTATTTTGTTTGGTCCTCATCTTATTTGATCTATCCTGAGGGAGGGCATGACCTTTCCCTCTAGTGATGTCTGAAATAATCTCTTTCAGTTCAGGCCCGAATAGGGTCTTTCCTTTGTAATAAAAGAATTAGCCAATTTAAGGGCCTTAATTCTGTCCAAAATTTCTTCTAATGGAGTCTCCATCTGAAGAGCCTCTTCTAGAGCCTCAAACCAGAAAGCAGCTGCAGTAGTTGCAGGAACAATGCACGCAATAGGTTGAAGAAGAAAACCTTGATGAACAAAATTTTCTTCAGGAGACCCTCTAATTTTTTTATCCACAGGATCTTTGAAAGCACAACTGACTTCAATAGGTATAGTTGTACGCTTAGACAGAGTAGAAAACAGAATTTATGTTTACCTGATAAATTACTTTCTCCAACGGTGTGTCCGGTCCACGGTGTCATCCTTACTTGTGGGATATTCTCTTCCCCAACAGGAAATGGCAAAGAGCCCAGCAAAGCTGGTCACATGATCCCTCCTAGGCTCCGCCTACCCCAGTCATTCGACCGACGTAAAGGAGGAATATTTGCATAGGAGAAACCATATGATACCGTGGTGACTGTAGTTAAAGAAAATAAATTATCAGACCTGATTAAAAAACCAGGGCGGGCCGTGGACCGGACACACCGTTGGAGAAAGTAATTTATCAGGTAAACATAAATTCTGTTTTCTCCAACATAGGTGTGTCCGGTCCACGGCATCATCCTTACTTGTGGGAACCAATACCAAAGCTTTAGGACACGGATGAAGGGAGGGAGCAAATCAGGTCACCTAAATGGAAGGCACCACGGCTTGCAAAACCTTTCTCCCAAAAATAGCCTCAGAAGAAGCAAAAGTATCAAACTTGTAAAATTTGGTAAAAGTGTGCAGTGAAGACCAAGTCGCTGCCAGACATATCTGATCAACAGAAGCCTCGTTCTTGAAGGCCCATGTGGAAGCCACAGCCCTAGTGGAATGAGCTGTGATTCTTTCAGGAGGCTGCCGTCCGGCAGTCTCATAAGCCAATCTGATGATGCTTTTAATCCAAAAAGAGAGAGAGGTAGAAGTTGCTTTTTGACCTCTCCTTTTACCAGAATAAACAACAAACAAGGAAGATGTTTGTCTAAAATCCTTTGTAGCATCTAAATAGAATTTTAGAGCGCGAACAACATCCAAATTGTGCAACAAACGTTCCTTCTTTGAAACTGGATTCGGACACAAAGAAGGCACGACTATCTCCTGGTTAATGTTTTTGTTAGAAACAACTTTCGGAAGAAAACCAGGTTTAGTACGTAAAACCACCTTATCTGCATGGAACACCAGATAAGGAGGAGAACACTGCAGAGCAGATAATTCTGAAACTCTTCTGGCAGAAGAAATTGCAACCAAAAACAAAACTTTCCAAGATAATAACTTAATATCAACGGAATGTAAGGGTTCAAACGGAACCCCCTGAAGAACTGAAAGAACTAAGTTGAGACTCCAAGGAGGAGTCAAAGGTTTGTAAACAGGCTTGATTCTAACCAGAGCCTGAACAAAGGCTTGAACATCTGGCACAGCTGCCAGCTTTTTGTGAAGTAACACAGACAAGGCAGAAATCTGTCCCTTCAAGGAACTTGCAGATAATCCTTTCTCCAATCCTTCTTGAAGAAAGGATAGAATCTTAGGAATCTTTACCTTGTCCCAAGGGAATCCTTTAGATTCACACCAACAGATATATTTTTTCCATATTTTGTGGTAAATTTTTCTAGTTACAAGCTTTCTGGCCTGAACAAGAGTATCAATAACAGAATCTGAGAACCCTCGTTTTGATAAGATCAAGCGTTCAATCTCCAAGCAGTCAGTTGGAGTGAGACCAGATTCGGATGTTCGAACGGACCTTGAACAAGAAGGTCTCGTCTCAAAGGTAGCTTCCATGGTGGAGCCGATGACATATTCACCAGATCTGCATACCAAGTCCTGCGTGGCCACGCAGGAGCTATCAAGATCACCGATGCCCTCTCCTGATTGATCCTGGCTACCAGCCTGGGGATGAGAGGAAACGGCGGGAATACATAAGCTAGTTTGAAGGTCCAAGGTGCTACTAGTGCATCTACTAGAGTCGCCTTGGGATCCCTGGATCTGGACCCGTAGCAAGGAACCTTGAAGTTCTGACGAGAGGCCATCAGATCCATGTCTGGAATGCCCCACAGTTGAGTAATTTGGGCAAAGATTTCCGGATGGAGTTCCCACTCCCCCGGATGTAATGTCTGACGACTCAGAAAATCCGCTTCCCAATTTTCCACTCCTGGGATGTGGATTGCAGACAGGTGGCAGGAGTGAGTCTCCGCCCATTGAATGATTTTGGTCACTTCTTCCATCGCCAGGGAACTCCTTGTTCCCCCCTGATGGTTGATGTACGCAACAGTCGTCATGTTGTCTGATTGAAACCGTATGAACTTGGCCTTTGCTAGCTGAGGCCAAGCCTTGAGAGCATTGAGTATCGCTCTCAGTTCCAGAATATTTATCGGTAGAAGAGATTCTTCCCGAGACCAAAGACCCTGAGCTTTCAGGGGTCCCCAGACCGCGCCCCAGCCCATCAGACTGGCGTCGGTCGTGACAATGACCCACTCTGGCCTGCGGAAGTTCATCCCTTGTGACAGGTTGTCCAGGGACAGCCACCAACGGAGTGAATCTCTGGTCCTCTGATTTACTTGTATCGTCGGAGACAAGTCTGTATAGTCCCCATTCCACTGACTGAGCATGCACAGTTGTAATGGTCTTAGATGAATGCGCGCAAAAGGAACTATGTCCATTGCCGCTACCATCAAACCTATTACTTCCATGCACTGCGCTATGGAAGGAAGAGGAACGGAATGAAGTATTTGACAAGAGTTTAGAAGTTTTGTTTTTCTGGCCTCTGTCAGAAAAATCCTCATTTCTAAGGAGTCTATTATTGTTCCCAAGAAGGGAACCCTTGTTGACGGAGATAGAGAACTCTTTTCTACGTTCACTTTCCATCCGTGAGATCTGAGAAAGGCCAGGACTATGTCCGTGTGAGCCTTTGCTTGAGGAAGGGACGACGCTTGAATCAGAATGTCGTCCAAGTAAGGTACTACTGCAATGCCCCTTGGTCTTAGCACCGCTAGAAGGGACCCTAGTACCTTTGTGAAAATCCTTGGAGCAGTGGCTAATCCGAAAGGAAGTGCCACGAACTGGTAATGCTTGTCCAGGAATGCGAACCTTAGGAACCGATGATGTTCCTTGTGGATAGGAATATGTAGATACGCATCCTTTAAATCCACCGTGGTCATGAATTGACCTTCCTGGATGGAAGGAAGAATTGTTCGAATGGTTTCCATTTTGAACGATGGAACCTTGAGAAACTTGTTTAGGATCTTGAGATCTAAGATTGGTCTGAACGTTCCCTCTTTTTTGGGAACTACGAACAGATTGGAGTAGAACCCCATCCCTTGTTCCCCTAATGGAACAGGATGAATCACTCCCATTTTTAACAGGTCTTCTACACAATGTAAGAATGCCTGTTTTTTCATGTGGTCTGAAGACAATTGAGACCTGTGGAACCTCCCCCTTGGGGGAAGCCCCTTGAATTCCAGAAGATAACCTTGGGAGACTATTTCTAGTGCCCAAGGATCCAGAACATCTCTTGCCCAAGCCTGAGCGAAGAGAGAGAGTCTGCCCCCCACCAGATCCGGTCCCGGATCGGGGGCCAACATTTCATGCTGTCTTGGTAGCAGTGGCAGGTTTCTTGGCCTGCTTTCCCTTGTTCCAGCCTTGCATTGGTCTCCAGGCTGGCTTGGCTTGAGAAGTATTACCCTCTTGCTTAGAGGACGTAGCACTTGGGGCTGGTCCGTTTCTACGAAAGGGACGAAAATTAGGTTTATTTTTGGCCTTGAAAGACCTATCCTGAGGAAGGGCGTGGCCCTTACCCCCAGTGATATCAGAGATAATCTCTTTCAAGTCAGGGCCAAACAGCGTTTTCCCCTTGAAAGGAATGTTAAGCAATTTGTTCTTGGAAGACGCATCCGCTGACCAAGATTTCAACCAAAGCGCTCTGCGCGCCACAATAGCAAACCCAGAATTTTTCGCCGCTAACCTAGCCAATTGCAAAGTGGCGTCTAGGGTGAAAGAATTAGCCAATTTGAGAGCACGGATTCTGTCCATAATCTCCTCATAAGGAGGAGAATCACTATCGATCGCCTTTTCTAGCTCATCGAACCAGAAACACGCGGCTGTAGTGACAGGGACAATGCATGAAATTGGTTGTAGAAGGTAACCTTGCTGAACAAACAACATTTTAAGCAAACCTTCTAATTTTTTATCCATAGGATCTTTGAAAGCACAACTATCTTCTATGGGTATAGTGGTGCGTTTGTTTAAAGTAGAAACCGCCCCCTCGACCTTGGGGACTGTCTGCCATAAGTCCTTTCTGGGGTCGACCATAGGAAACAATTTTTTAAATATGGGGGGAGGGACGAAAGGTATACCGGGCCTTTCCCATTCTTTATTTACAATGTCCGCCACCCGCTTGGGTATAGGAAAAGCTTCTGGGGGCCCCGGGACCTCTAGGAACTTGTCCATTTTACATAGTTTCTCTGGGATGATCAAATTCTCACAATCATCCAGAGTGGATAACACCTCCTTAAGCAGAGCGCGGAGATGTTCCAACTTAAATTTAAATGTAATCACATCAGGTTCAGCTTGTTGAGAAATTTTCCCTGAATCTGAAATTTCTCCCTCAGACAAAACCTCCCTGGCCCCCTCAGACTGGTGTAGGGGCCCTTCAGAAACAATATCATCAGCGTCCTCATGCTCTACAGTATTATCTAAAACAGAGCAGTCGCGCTTACGCTGATAAGTGGGCATTTTGGCTAAAATGTTTTTGATAGAATTATCCATTACAGCCGTTAATTGTTGCATAGTAAGGAGTATTGGCGCGCTAGATGTACTAGGGGCCTCCTGAGTGGGCAAGACTGGTGTAGACGAAGGAGGGGATGATGCAGTACCATGCTTACTCCACTCACTTGAGGAATCATCTTGGGCATCATTTTCTCTAAATTTTGTGTCACATAAATCACATCTATTTAAATGAGAAGGAACCTTGGCTTCCCCACATTCAGAACACAGTCTATCTGGTAGTTCAGACATGTTAAACAGGCATAAACTTGATAACAAAGTACAAAAAACGTTTTAAAATAAAACCGTTACTGTCACTTTAAATTTTAAACTGAACACACTTTATTACTGCAATTGCGAAAAAGTATGAAGGAATTGTTCAAAATTCACCAAAATTTCACCACAGTGTCTTAAAGCCTTAAAAGTATTGCACACCAAATTTGGAAGCTTTAACCCTTAAAATAACGGAACCGGAGCCGTTTTTATCTTTAACCCCATTACAGTCCCTGGTATCTGCTTTGCTGAGACCCAACCAAGCCCAAAGGGGAATACGATACCAAATGACGCCTTCAGAAAGTCTTTTCTATGTATCAGAGCTCCTCACACATGCGACTGCATGTCATGCTTCTCAAAAACAAGTGCGCAATACCGGCGCGAAAATGAGACTTTGCCTATGATTAGGGAAAGCCCCTAGAGAATAAGGTGTCCAAAACAGTGCCTGCCGATATTATTTTACAAAATACCCAGATTAAAATGATTCCTCAAGGCTAAATATGTTTATATATTTAGCCTAGAAAATGTCTACAGTCTTAAAAAGCCCTTGTGAAGCCCTTATTTATTGTCTGTAATAAAAATGGCTTACCGGATCCCATAGGGAAAATGACAGCTTCCAGCATTACATCGTCTTGTTAGAATGTGTCATACCTCAAGCAGCAAAAGTCTGCTCACTGTTCCACCAACTGAAGTTAATTCCTCTCAACAGTCCTGTGTGGAACAGCCATCGATTTTAGTAACGGTTGCTAAAATCATTTTCCTCTTACAAACAGAAATCTTCATCTCTTTTCTGTTTCAGAGTAAATAGTACATACCAGCACTATTTTAAAATAACAAACTCTTGATTGAATAATAAAAACTACAGTTAAACACTAAAAAACTCTAAGCCATCTCCGTGGAGATGTTGCCTGTACAACGGCAAAGAGAATGACTGGGGTAGGCGGAGCCTAGGAGGGATCATGTGACCAGCTTTGCTGGGCTCTTTGCCATTTCCTGTTGGGGAAGAGAATATCCCACAAGTAAGGATGACGCCGTGGACCGGACACACCTATGTTGGAGAAATAGCTCCCTCCACCTTAGGAACAGTCTGCCACGAGTCCCGCATGGTGTCAGATATGGGAAACATTTTCTTAAAAACAGGAGGGGGAATGAACGGAATACCTGGTCTATCCCACTCCTTAGCAATAATATTCACAATCCTCTTAGTGACTGGAAAAAACATCAGTGTAAACAGGAACCTCTAAGTATTTATCCATCTTACACAATTTCTCTGGGACCACTTTAGGGTCACAATCATCTAGAGCCGCTAATACCTCCATGAGCAATAAGCGGAAGTGTTCAAGCTTAAATTTAAAGGCCGTCATATCAGAATCTGTCTGAGGAAGCGTCTTTCCTGAATCAGAAATTTCTCCCTCAGATAATAAATAACTCTCCCCTACCTCAGAGCATTGTGAGGGCATATCAGATACGGCTACTAAAGAGTCAGACTGCTCAGCATTTTTCCTTAACCCAGAGCTGTCCCGCTTTCCTTGAAAACCAAGCAGTCAGGATAAAACCTCTGTGAGGGTTGTATACATAACTGTGGCCATGTCTTGTAGAATAAATGAATTCTACGCACTAGAGGTACTTGGCGTCACTTGTGCGGGCGTTACTGGTTTTGACACTTGGGGAGAGCTAGATGCTAAACCCTCATTTACTTCTGACTGAGAATCATCTATTGCTCTATTTTTAAGTGCTAATATATGTTCTTTATAGTTTATAGACATATCAGTACAATTGGGACACATTCTAAGAGGGGGTACCACAATGGCTTCCAAACATATTGAACAAGGATTTTCCTTGGTGTCAGACATGTTAAACAGGCTAGTAATGTAACAATCAAGCTTGGAAAACACTGTAACCAAAGTAAATAACACTTAGAAATAAAACGGTACTGTGCCTTTAAGAGAAAAAAAGCTGCACAAATTCTGTAAAACAGTGTAAAAAAGGAGTAAACATAACAAAATTTTTACAGTAGTATCATATAGCCTTAGTAACTTTGCACAGCTATGCAAATAAACAATTAACCCCTTAATGGAAAAACCGGATTGAAAAAACATCAAAACCGGTAAAAAAGACTTTCAGCACCTTGCCACAGCTCTACTGTGGCGCCTACCTGCCCTTCAGAACAATTTGTGGGGGTAAAAACTTCTTTTACAGCCCTCAAACAAAGCAGGAACCTCTGGAGAAGCAGTTAGAAGTCTCAGAGGAAAAGAAACTGCACAACTGAGGCGCGAAAATAGGCCCCTCCCACCTCACTCAATGTTTTGAACCCTAACAGACAAACACTAGAGTGTCTCTAAATTAACCATGTGGGTTAGAAAACTCAAAAACAAGCCACAATGACCCCTTTAGTCCCTTCAAAAACATAATTTATGCTTACCTGATAAATTTATTTCTCTTGTAGTGTGTTCAGTCCACGGGTCATCCATTACTTATGGGATATATTCTCCTTCCCAACAGCAAGTTGCAAGAGGATCACCCAAGCAGAGCTGCTATATAGCTCCTCCCCTCACATGTCATATCCAGTCATTCGACCGAAACAAGACGAGAAAGGAGAAACTATAGGGTGTAGTGGTGACTGGAGTTATAATTTAAAATTTAGAACCTGCCTCAAAAAAGACAGGGCGGGCCGTGGACTGAACACACTACAAGAGAAATAAATTTATCAGGTAAGCATAAATTATGTTTTCTCTTGTTAAGTGTGTTCAGTCCACGGGTCATCCATTACTTATGGGATACCAATACCAAAGCTAAAGTACACGGATGATGGGAGGGACAAGGCAGGAACTTTAAACAGAAGGAACCACTGCCTGTAGAACCTCTCTCCCAAAAACAGCCTCCGAAGAAGCAAAAGTATCAAATTTGTAAAATTTGGAAAAAGTATGAAGTGAAGACCAAGTTGCAGCCTTGCAAATCTGTTCAACAGAGGCCTCATTCTTAAAGGCCCAAGTGGAAGCCACAGCTCTAGTGGAATGAGCTGTAATTCGTTCAGGAGGCTGCTGTCCAGCAGTCTCATAGGCTAAACGTATTATGCTACGAAGCCAAAAAGAGAGAGAGGTAGCCGAAGCCTTTTGACCTCTCCTCTGTCCAGAGTAAACGACAAACAGAGAAGAAGTTTACCGAAAATCTTTAGTTGCCTGTAAGTAGAACTTCAGGGCACGGACTACGTCTAGATTATGCAAAAGACGTTCCTTCTTTGAAGAAGGATTAGGACATAATGATGGAACAACAATCTCTTGATTGATATTCCTGTTAGAAACAAACTTAGGTAAAAACCCAGGTTTAGTACGCTGGACTACCTTGTCTGAATGAAAGATCAGATAAGGGGAATCACAATGTAAGGCAGATAACTCAGAGACTCTTCGAGCCGAGGAAATAGCCATCAAAAACAGAACTTTCCAAGATAAAAGTTTAATATCAATGGAATGAAGGGGTTCAAACGGAACACCCTGCAGAAATTTAAGAACCAAGTTTAAGCTCCAAGGAGGAGCAACAGTTTTAAATACAGGTTTAATTCTAGCCAAAGCCTGACAAAAAGCCTGGACGTCTGGATTCTCTGCCAGACGCTTGTGTAAAAGAATAGACAGAGCAGAAATCTGTCCCTTTAGTGAACTAGCGGATAAGCCCTTTTCTAAACCCTCTTGTAGAAAGGACAATATCCTAGGAATCCTAACCTTACTCCATGAGTAACTCTTGGATTCACACCAATGTAAATATTTACGCCATATCTTATGGTAAATTTTTCTGGTAACATGTTTCCGAGCCTGTATTAATGTATCAATAACCGAATCCGAAAACCCACGCTTTGATAAGATCAAGCGTTCAATTTCCAAGCAGTCAGCCTCAGAGAAATTAGGTTTGGATGGTTGAAAGGGCCCTGAATTAGAAGGTCCTGCCTCAGGGGTAGAGACCATGGTGGACAGGACGACATGTCCACTAGGTCTGCAAACCAGGTCCTGCGTGGCCACGCAGGCGCTATCAGAATCACCGATGCTCTCTCCTGTTTGATCCTGGCAATCAGTCGAGGTAGCAACGGAAAAGGTGGAAACACATAAGCTATGTTGAAAACCCAAGGGGCTGCTAGTGCATCTACCAGCACCGCTCCCGGGTCCCTGGACCTGGATCCGTAGCAAGGAAGCTTGGCGTTCTGGCGAGATGCCATGAGATCCAGATCCGGTTTGCCCCAACGACGAATCAGTTGAGCAAATACCTCCGGGTGAAGTTCCCATTCCCCCGGATGAAAAGTCTGGCGACTTAGAAAATCCGCCTCCCAGTTCTCCACGCCTGGGATGTAGATCGCTGACAGGTGGCAAGAGTGAGACTCTGCCCAGCGAATTATCTTCGAGACTTCCAACATCGCTAGGGAACTCCTGGTTCCCCCTTGATGATTGATGTAAGCCACAGTCGTGATGTTGTCCGACTGAAATCTGATGAACCTCAATGTTGCTAACTGAGGCCAAGCTAGAAGAGCATTGAATATTGCTCTTAATTCTAGAATGTTTATTGGGAGGAGTTTCTCCTCCTGAGTCCACGATCCCTGAGCCTTCAGGGAATTCCAGACTGCTCCCCAGCCTAGTAGGCTGGCATCTGTTGTTACAATCGTCCAATCTGGTCTGCGAAAGGTCATTCCTTTGGACAGATGAACCCGAGACAACCACCAGAGAAGAGAATCTCTGGTCTCCTGGTCCAGATTTAGCAAAGGGGACAGATCTGAGTAATCCCCGTTCCATTGACTTAGCATGCATAGTTGCAGCGGTCTGAGATGCAGGCACGCAAATGGCACTATGTCCATTGCCGCGACCATTAAGCCGATTACTTCCATGCACTGAGCTACTGATGGGCTTGGAATGGAGTGAAGGACACGGCAAGCATTGAGAATCTTTGATAACCTGGACTCCGTCAGGTAAATCTTCATCTCTACAGAATCTATAAGAGTCCCTAGAAAAGGAACCCTTGTGAGTGGTAACAGAGAACTCTTTTCCACGTTCACTTTCCACCCATGCGACCTCAGAAATGCTAGAACTATCTCTGTATGAGACTTTGCATTCTGAAAACTTGACGCTTGCATCAGAATGTCGTCTAGGTACGGAGCCACCGCTATGCCTCGTGGTCTTAGTACCGCCAGAAGTGAGCCCAGAACCTTCGTAAAAATTCTCGGGGCCGTAGCTAACCCGAAAGGAAGAGCTACAAACTGGTAATGCCTGTCTAGAAAAGCAAACCTCAGGTACCGATAATGATCTTTGTGAATCGGTATGTGAAGGTAGGCATCCTTTAAGTCCACTGTGGTCATATATTGACCCTCTTGGATCATGGGTAGGATGGTCCGAATGGTTTCCATCTTGAACGATGGAACCCTTAGGAATTTGTTTAAAATTTTTAAGTCTAAGATTGGTCTGAATGTTCCCTCCTTTTTTGGGAACCACAAACAGATTTGAGTAAAACCCTTGCCCTTGTTCCGTTTGCGGAACTGGGTGGATCACTCCCATCACTAAGAGGTCTTGTACACATTGTAGAAATGCCTCTTTCTTTACTAGGTTTGTTGATAACCTTGACAGATGAAACCTCCCTTGTGGAGGAGAAGTTTTGAAATCCAGAAGGTATCCCTGAGATACAATCTCCAACGTCCAGGGATCCTGTACATCTCTTGCCCAAGCCTGGGCGAAGAGAGAAAGTCTGCCCCCCACTAGATCCGTCTCCGGAGAGGGGGCCCTGTCTTCATGCTGTCTTAGGGGCGGAAGTAGGCTTTCTGGCCTGCTTGCCCTTGTTCCATGACTGGTTGCCTTTCCAACCCTGTCTGTAACGAGCAGTAGTTCCTTCCTGTTTTGGAGCGGAGGAAGTTGATGCTGCTCCTGCCTTGAAGTTACGAAAGGCACGAAAATTAGACTGTTTGGCCTTTGATTTGGCCCTGTCCTGAGGAAGGGTGTGGCCCTTACCACCCGTAATGTCAGCAATAATTTCCTTCAAGCTATCCTCAAGAGAGATAGTAGTACACTTGGCTAACGTGGAGATAGCACCATCCACCTTAGGGACGGAACCCTACAACTCTAGCTGAGAGTCCGGAACCGGTAATAATTTTTTAAAGGCAGACGAAGGGGAAAAGGAAGATACAATTCTATCCCATTCGTTTTTAATAATATTCACCATTTTTACAGGTACAGGAAAAGTTACCCTGTCCTCGTAAACTCAGTCTAATTTAGGGATAAAAGGTTCATCAGGCAACTTGGCCTCTGGAACCACTAATGTTGACAGAACCTCCCTTTAGAAGAAAACATAGGTGTTCAATTTTAAATCTAAAGGCTGGCTCCACCGCAGAAAGAGGCCTAGAGGTAGCAGACTTCGATCCAGAAATTTACCCTCTGAAGACTCAGTGTGATCCATCCTGGGATACTTGAAAGGCAGATAAATCAAGTTAATCACTGGATGTCCCCTAGAAAGGAGAGCTATGTTTAACCTTTTCGCTTGCGCTTAGCAGGGCAAGGTAGAGCACTAAGGGCCTCAGACACCGCCGTCTTTAACTGCGCGTTAAAGTCTGATGGTAAAAGGCTCCCTCCAGACGAAGGATCAGGCGTGCTACGGGAAGCTGCATGTGACAATGGAGATGATTGATGGGTATGCACCTCACGGGAGGGCGAGTCCTCAGAGGTTGATGGCTCAGTCGTACTAAAGGGGTTAACCTTCTTAGACATAATAACCTTGTTAATGCATATGGAACATAGTTGAGAGGACGGGCACACCAAGTCCTCCTCACAATATAAACAGGTATTACTATTATGAATAGAGGGAGTACCCTCAAGCATATCAGGATCCTCCATAGCTTGCGCTTACAACAGTAGGATACAAATAAATGCACTTTTTATTTCTCACAAAAACGGCACCTTTATACCCCCAAACGATTGGGGCACTCACCACCTCCTAAACTCAGGCAACCAGAAAAGAAGCGACCCCTACGACAGCTCGCTCGGTCAGGAAAGATAAAAAGAAAGTGTGACCACAGACAGTCACGTGGTGCCCAAGGCAGAACTGCCCCTGCTATGAGAAAAAGCGCCCCAAAAGTGAAAGTAAAACACCTGTATGTTCCTTTACCGCATAACAGTCTATGATCCAAAAAAACCCCACACAAATAGCAGTATAAATCAAAGAAACACGTTTGATTAATCCCCATTGTTCAATAACCTCCCTCAAAAGATATTAAACCATGATTCTATAAAGATAAAAGGAGTCACACTGTGACCATGTCTTTAGCAATTTCAACATAAGTAAAAATTGAAACGATCTTAGCAGAATCTGTGCTGTGGAACAGAAACACAGCCTCTCAAGTGTGACAGTCCTGTAGCATCGCTCCTGACATGGACTTGAGTGAAGAAAGCAGACAGTGAAATTTGTCAACACTGGTTGCTTAATGAGCTGTTAGCAGGCAGTCTGGATGGCTTCGCAGAAAGACTACCTGCAACTCAAGACTAATTTTTGGCTATGCTCTCACTGAGAGGCTGACAAGACTACTTAAAACTCCAGTTCCATATGAAAAACATAATTTATGTAAGAATTTACCTGATAAATTAATTTCTTTCATATTGGCAAGAGTCCATGAGCTAGTGACGTATGGGAAATACAATCCAACCAGGAGAGGCAAAGTTTCCCAAACCTCAAAATGCCTATAAATACACCCCTCACCACACCCACCACTCAGTTTAACGAATAGCCAAGAAGTGGGGTGATAAGAAAGGAGCGAAAAACATCACTAAGAAATTGGAATAATTGTGCTTTATAAAAAAAAATCATAACCACCATAAAAAGGGTGGGTCTCATGGACTCTTGCCAATATGAAATAAATGAATTTATCAGGTAAGTTCTTACATAAATTATGTTTTCTTTCATGTAATTGGCAAGAGTCCATGAGCTAGTGACGTATGGGATAGAAAATACCCAAGATGTGGAACACCATGCAAGAGTCACTAGAGAGGGAGGGATAAAAATATAGCCAATTCCGCTGAAAAATTAATCCACAACCCACATCAAAAGTTTTAATCTTTATAATGAAAAAAACTGAAATTATAAGCAGAAGAATCAAACTGAAACAGCAGCCAGAACTACTTCTCTACCAAAAACTGCTTCTGAAGAAGAAAACACATCAAAATGGTAGAATTTAGTAAAAGTATGCAAAGAAGACCAAGTTGCTGCTTTGCAAATCTGATCAACAGAAGCTTCATTCTTAAAAGCCCAGGAAGTAGAAACTGACCTAGTAGAATGAGCCGTAATGCTCTGAGGTGGGGATTCACCCGACTCCAAATAAGCATGATGAATCAAAAGCTTTAACCAAGATGCCAAAGAAATGGCAGAAGCCTTCTGACCTTTCCTAGAACCAGAAAAGATAACAAATAGACTAGAAGTCTTTCTGAAATCTTTAGTAGCTTCAGCATAATATTTCAAAACTCTTACCACATCCAAAGAATGTAAAGATCTCTCCAGAGAACTCTTAGGATTAGGACACAATGAAGGGACAACAATTTCTCTACTAATGTTGTTGGAATTTACAACTTAAGGTAAAAATTTAAATGAAGTCCGCAAAACCACCTTATCCTGATGAAAAATCAGAAAAGGAGACTCACAAGAAAGAGCAGAAAATTCAGAAACTCTTCTAGCAGAAGAGATAGCCAAAAGGAACAATACTTTCCAAGAAAGTAATTTAATGTCCAGAGAATGCATAGGTTCAAACGGAGGAGACTGTAAAGCCTTCAAAACCAAATTAAGACTCCAAGGAGGAGAGATTGATTTAATGACAGGCTTGATACGAACCAAAGCCTGTACAAAACAATGAATATCAGGAAGATTACCAATTTTTCTGTGGAACAGAACAGAAAGAGTAGAGATTTGTCCTTTCAAGGAACTTGCAGACAAACCCTTATCTAAACCATCCTGAAGAAACTGTAAAATTCTAGGAATTCTAAAAGAATGCCAAGAGAATTTATGAGAACACCATGAAATGTAAGTCTTCCAAACTCGATAATAAATCTTCCTAGACACAGATTTAAGAGCCTGCAACATAGTATTAATCACCGAGTCAGAGAAACCTCTATGACTAAGTACTAAGCGTTCAATCTCCATACCTTCAAATTTAATGATTTGAGATCCTGATGGAAAAACGGGCCTTGAGATAGGTCTGGCCTTAATGGAAGTGGCCAAGGTTGGCAACTGGAGATCCGCATACCAAAACCTGTGTGGCCATGCTTGAGCCACCAGCAGTACAAACGAACGCTCCATTATGATTTTGGAAATCACTCTTGGAAGAAGAACTAGAGGCGGAAAAATATAAGCAGGTTGATAACTCCAAGGAAGTGTCAACGCATCCACTGCTTCTGCCTGAGGATCCCTGGACAGATACCTGGGAACTTTCCTGTTAAGATGAGAAGCCATCAGATCTATTTCTGGAAGCCCCCACATATGAAAAATCTGAAAACACACATCTGGGTGAAGAGACCACTCTCCCGGATGTAAAGTCTGACGACTGAGATAATCCGCTTCCCAATTGTCTATACCTGGGATATGGACCACAGAAATTAGACAGGAGCTGGATTCCGCCCAAGCAAGTATCCGAGATACTTCTTTCATAGCTTGAGGACTGTGAGTCCCACCCTGATGATTGACATACGCCACGGTTTTTGTGGCACTTATCAAGTGCTTTTTATATTGTAAGTACGATTCTTTTGTATGTGTGGAGACCTAGTCATACTGATGTGCACTATTATGGTGCCTTCTGCTTTATTTTATCTGTAGATCTGCTATACATAAACCCTATCGAGTTTAGGGATCGAAGGTTCCTCCGGTAGTTTCGGTTCCGGAACCTCCAACGTAGCAAGCACCTCTTCAGCAGAAAACGCAAATGCTCCATCTTAAATTTAAAATCTGGCTCCTCCGCGGACGGAGGTCTAGACGTAGCTTATTCGGACCCAGAAGCGACCTCCTGATAAGTCCCGATAAGTCGTAGATGTCGTCCTCAGCGGATAATCTGTCAGAGACATCCAATGAGTCGAAGATCCCTGAGACGGATAGCAGTGCCGTATCTTTCGCTTGCGCTTAGTAGGGCAAGGCATCACATTAATGGCAGCAGAAAGCGCCGTCTGTAATTGATCAGCAAAGTCTGGAGGCCAAAGGAGGATTAGTAGTGCCCTGGGGAACTGCTTGAGTAATCGGAGATGATTGCAGGGAACGCACCTTGCGGGGCCAAGAACCCTCAGAAGTGGACGGCTCAGTCATACTAAATACTTTATTCTTTTTGTAAATAGCAATATTGTCAAAGCATTTGGAACAGAGTTGCATAGGAGGTTCGAATGGAACCTCCTCACAATATACACAGTTAATGGGTTTAGATAAGGAGGGAAAATCCTCTAACATATCAGAGTCCTCCATAGCTTGCCCCTTTATTGCGGACTTGATCAAAAATAAATGGCACCTTTATATCCCAATGGACGGGGCACTCACCACCTCCTATGACCCGGACTACAAGAAACAGCTTTAGTCTCTTCCAAACGCAAGTCGAGAAAGAGGAAGTTGCAGAGGCCATACCCGGTTACATGGAGTGCCATGCAGGACCGCCCCTGCACTCAAGAGAACACACCAAAAAAACCCGGCTTAGTCTTTTGCTATGAACTGTGTTCCTCATCTCACACAAATGCAGTAAAACACAAACAATAGTATGCATAATAAAAACCCCCGTTCAATAGCCCCCTTCTGAGGGTATTACCCTACATTCAATAAGATAAAAGGAGCCACACTGTGACCCTGTCTTCTTTCGTTTATATATATATATATATATATATATATAAAAAACACGGAAGGGAACTGCACTCTTATACCGGACCGGGTACACATCCCATGACCCTGCAACATGCTCAGCCCTGGGTGCCACTGTGCTGTCCCCAGAGCCACAAGCAGTTAACCCCAGACAGGTCTGGGTGCAAGAACCATAGGGAAAATTACAAAACAAATTAATACAACACACAGAGAAAACCCAGCACTCACTTACAAGCTCTCAGCTAAGATTTAAAAGCAAAAATGGAAAGGTTAGTCACCGCATCTGGCCAAATGGGACAAGCTCAGGTACCACGTCAAGGTCCTTTCCAATACCTGAGACCCTAAAACAGCCACACAATGCAAGCTTTCAAATCCAAACAAACTGAAAACAAGGGAAGGGTGCACAGGAATATGTAACCACCCTAGACATATACAAAACACGGAAGGGAACTGCACTCTCATACCGGACCGGGTACACATCCCATGACCCTGCAACATGCTCAGCCCTGGGTGCCACTGGCACTCACAGGAAGCTGTGCTGTCCCCAGAGCCACAAGCAGTTAACCCCAGACTGGGGTCTCAGGTATTGGAAAGGACCTTGACGTGGTACCTGAGCTTGTCCCATTTGGCCAGATGCGGTGACTAACCTTTCCATTTTTGCTTTTAAATCTTAGCTGAGAGCTTGTAAGTGAGTGCTGGGTTTTCTCTGTGTGTTGTATTAATTTGTTTTGTAATTTTCCCTATGGTTCTTGCACCCAGACCTGTCTGGGGTTAACTGCTTGTGGCTCTGGGGACAGCACAGCTTCCTGTGAGTGCCAGTGGCACCCAGGGCTGAGCACGTTGCAGGGTCATGGGATGTGTACCCGGTCCGGTATGAGAGTGCAGTTCCCTTCCATGTTTTGTATATGTCTAGGGTGGTTACATATTCCTGTGCACCCTTCCCTTGTTTTCAGTTTGTTTGGATTTGAAAGCTTGCATTGTGTGGCTGTTTTAGGGTCTCAGGTATTGGAAAGGACCTTGACGTGGTACCTGAGCTTGTCCCATTTGGCCAGATGCGGTGACTAACCTTTCCATTTTTGCTTTTAAATCTTAGCTGAGAGTTTGTAAGTGAGTGCTGGTTTTTCTCTGTGTGTTATATATATATATATATATATATATATATATATATATATTGTATATAAATGAAACGACCTTACAAGAATCAACGCAGTGGAACAGGAACACAGCCCTTCAAGTGTGACAGGGTAGTAGCAGAGCTCCTGACATGGACTTGAGAGAAGAAAAGCAGGTAGCGAAACTCGTCAACGCTGATTGCTAATGGAGCTGTTAAACCAAGTCGGTATGGGTTCGCAGAAAGACTCTGCCTGCATCTCTTGACTAACTTTCATCCAAGCTCTCACTGAGAGGCTGACAGGACTACTTAAAGGGACAGTATACACTCATTTTCATAGAACTGCATGTAATAGACATTAGTATAAAGAATAAGATGCAGATACTGATATAAAAATCCAGTATAAAACTGTTTAAAAAACTTACTTAGAAGCTCTCAGTTTAGCTCTTTTGAAAAGGTAGCTGGAAAGCCCACTGCAAGTGGGAAATAAGACATCCCCCCCTTCTTTTGCATATGAAAAGACCCTTTACACAAACAGGAGCAAGCTGGAGTAGGTAGCCGACGGTATTCTCATAAATTGGTTAGGAGTCTGAACCAAATAAGCAAAACTATACATTTGTTTAAAAAAAAAAAAACACTTTATGGGCTATATAAATAGATCATCTACAAAACATTTATGCAAAGAAAAAATGAGTGTATAATGTCCCTTTAAAACTCTAGTCCCATTTCAAAGAGTACTACCCTCCATAAGAGACTACTCAGAATCTTCCTACACTTCTCTGCCAAACTCCTGTGACGGAAGGCAAAGAATGACTGGGGGATGAGGGGAGTGGGGGAGGTATTTAAGCCTTTGGCTTGGGTGTCTTTGCCTCCTCCTGGTGGCCAGGTTCTTAATTCCCACAAGTAATGAATGAAGCAGTGGACTCTCCTCCCATTAAGATGGAAATATTTTTTACAATTTAATTACACAAGGTGGAAAGCAGGCAGAGATGAGGTTGAATGGAATATAAATGTTCAATATCCCCAAAACAAAAGCAGCACAAATGTTTGTTATTGCAGCACAAATCAGAACAAACATATGGTTTATTTGAATTACACTGGGTGGAAAGTGGGCATATATTGAGGTCACATGGGCTAAAATATAAAACAAATGAATAGTGTATTTGTTTCATGATTTAATTAGATGGGGTAGAAAGTGGAAGGAGATGAGGTCACATGGGCTAAAATATAAAGTGCCATTTCTCTAAAACTAAACTGGCACAAACGTTCATTTTTGAGGTGCAAATCGGCACAAATATAGCACAAACTAATGGAACATATCTTTTTACAATTTGATTACATGGGGTGGAAAGTGGGTGGAAGTTGAGGTAATATGGGCTAAAATATAATGTTCAGTATCTCTGAAACGAAACCGTTTATTGTAGCACAAATAAGCACAAAAATAGCAAAAACTAATGGTATAGTGGTTATAGATAAATGTCACATGGAATATAATGTGCATTATCTCCAAAACCAAACTGTCACAAATGTTAGTTTTTGCAGCATAAATCAGTACAAACATAGCACAAACAAATGGTATATTTGTTATTTACATTTTAATTACATGGTATGTCACATGGGCTAAAATATAATTAACAATATCTTTAAAACAAAACCGAAACAAATGTTCATTTTTGCTGAACAAACGAATGAAATATATATGTTTACAATTTAATTACAAGGGATGGAAAGTGGTTGAGGTCACATGGACTATAATGTGCAATATATCTGAACCCAAACAAGCACAAATGTCCATTTGTGCAGCACAAATCGGCACAAAACAGAATTTATGTTTACCTGATAAATTTCTTTCTCCAACGGTGTGTCCGGTCCACGGCGTCATCCTTACTTGTGGGGATATTCTCTTCCCCAACAGGAAATGGCAAAGAGCCCAGCAAAGCT
Organism: Bombina bombina; assembly: GCF_027579735.1. Lineage (NCBI taxonomy): Eukaryota > Metazoa > Chordata > Amphibia > Anura > Bombinatoridae > Bombina > Bombina bombina. Next base: position 346,027,025 of record NC_069500.1, read on the forward strand.
GGTCACATGATCCCTCCTAGGCTCCGCCTACCCCAGTCATTCGACCGACGTTAAGGAGGAATATTTGCATAGGAGAAACCATATGGTACCGTGGTGACTGTAGTTAAAGAAAATAAAATATCAGACCTGATTAAAAAAAACCAGGGCGGGCCGTGGCCCGGACACACCGTTGGAGAAAGAAATTTATCAGGTAAACATAAATTCTGTTTTCTCCAACATTGGTGTGTCCGGTCCACGGCGTCATCCTTACTTGTGGGAACCAATACCAAAGCTTTAGGACACGGATGAAGGGAGGGAGCAAATCAGGTCACCTAAATGGAAGGCACCACGGCTTGCAAAACCTTTCTCCCAAAAATAGCCTCAGAAGAAGCAAAAGTATCAAACTTGTAAAATTTGGTAAAAGTGTGCAGTGAAGACCAAGTCGCTGCCCTACATATCTGATCAACAGAAGCCTCGTTCTTGAAGGCCCATGTGGAAGCCACAGCCCTAGTGGAATGAGCTGTGATTCTTTCGGGAGGCTGCCGTCCGGCAGTCTCGTAAGCCAATCTGATGATGCTTTTAATCCAAAAAGAGAGAGAGGTAGAAGTTGCTTTTTGACCTCTCCTTTTACCTGAATAAACAACAAACAAGGAAGATGTTTGTCTAAAATCCTTTGTAGCATCTAAATAGAATTTTAGAGCGCGAACAACATCCAAATTGTGCAACAAACGTTCCTTCTTTGAAACTGGTTTTGGACACAGAGAAGGTACGATAATCTCCTGGTTAATGTTTTTGTTAGAAACAACTTTTGGAAGAAAACCAGGTTTAGTACGTAAAACCACCTTATCTGCATGGAACACCAGATAAGGAGGAGAACACTGCAGAGCAGATAATTCTGAGACTCTTCTAGCAGAAGAAATCGCAACTAAAAACAAAACTTTCCAAGATAATAACTTAATATCAACGGAATGTAAGGGTTCAAACGGAACCCCCTGAAGAACTGAAAGAACTAAATTGAGACTCCAAGGAGGAGTCAAAGGTTTGTAAACAGGCTTGATTCTAACCAGAGCCTGAACAAAGGCTTGAACATCTGGCACAGCTGCCAGCTTTTTGTGAAGTAATACCGACAAGGCAGAAATCTGTCCCTTCAGGGAACTTGCAGATAATCCTTTTTCCAATCCTTCTTGAAGGAAGGATAGAATCCTAGGAATCTTAACCTTGTCCCAAGGGAATCCTTTAGATTCACACCAACAGATATATTTTTTCCAAATTTTGTGGTAAATCTTTCTAGTCACAGGCTTTCTGGCCTGAACAAGAGTATCGATCACAGAATCTGAGAATCCTCGCTTCGATAAAATCAAGCGTTCAATCTCCAAGCAGTCAGCTGGAGTGAAACCAGATTCGGATGTTCGAACGGACCCTGAACAAGAAGGTCTCGTCTCAAAGGTAGCTTCCAAGGTGGAGCCGATGACATATTCACCAGATCTGCATACCAAGTCCTGCGTGGCCACGCAGGAGCTATCAAGATCACCGACGCCCTCTCCTGCTTGATCCTGGCTATCAGCCTGGGGATGAGAGGAAATGGCGGGAACACATAAGCTAGTTTGAAGGTCCAAGGTGCTACTAGTGCATCCACTAGAGCCGCCTTGGGATCCCTGGATCTGGCCCCGTAGCAAGGAACTTTGAAGTTCTGACGAGAGGCCATCAGATCCATGTCTGGAATGCCCCACAGGTGAGTGACTTGGGCAAAGATTTCCGGATGGAGTTCCCACTCCCCCGGATGCAATGTCTGACGACTCAGAAAATCCGCTTCCCAATTTTCCACTCCTGGGATGTGGATAGCAGACAGGTGGCAGGAGTGAGACTCCGCCCAAAGAATAATTTTGGTTACTTCTTCCATCGCTAGGGAACTCCTTGTTCCCCCCTGATGGTTGATGTACGCAACAGTCGTCATGTTGTCTGATTGAAACCGTATGAACCTGGTCCTCGCAAGCTGGGGCCAGGCCTGGAGCGCATTGAATATCGCTCTCAGTTCCAGAATATTTATCGGTAGAAGAGATTCTTCCCGAGACCAAAGACCCTGAGCTTTCAGGGATCCCCAGACCGCGCCCCAGCCTATCAGACTGGCGTCGGTCGTGACAATGACCCACTCTGGTCTGTGGAACATCATCCCTTGAGACAGATTGTCCAGGGACAGCCACCAACGGAGTGAGTCTCTGGTCCTCTGATTTACTTGTATCTTCGGAGACAAGTCTGTATAGTCCCCATTCCACTGACTGAGCATGCACAGTTGTAATGGTCTTAGATGAATGCGCGCAAAAGGAACTATGTCCATCGCCGCCACCATCAACCCGATCACTTCCATGCACTGAGCTATGGAAGGAAGAGGAACGGAATGAAGTATCCGACAAGAGTCCAGAAGCTTTGTTTTTCTGGCCTCTGTTAGAAAGATCCTCATTTCTAAGGAGTCTATAATTGTTCCCAAGAAGGGAACCCTTGTTGACGGGGATAGAGAACTCTTTTCCACGTTCACTTTCCAGCCGTGAGATCTGAGAAAGGCCAGGACAATGTCCGTGTGAGCCTTTGCTTGAGGAAGGGACGACGCTTGAATCAGAATGTCGTCCAGGTAAGGTACTACTGCAATGCCCCTTGGTCTTAGCACCGCTAGAAGGGACCCTAGTACCTTTGTGAAAATCCTTGGAGCAGTGGCTAATCCGAAAGGAAGCGCCACGAACTGGTAATGTTTGTCCAGGAATGCAAACCTTAGGAACCGATGATGTTCCTTGTGGATAGGAATATGTAGATACGCATCCTTTAAATCCACCGTGGTCATAAATTGACCTTCCTGGATGGAAGGAAGGATAGTTCGAATGGTTTCCATCTTGAACGATGGGACCTTGAGAAATTTGTTTAAGATCTTGAGATCTAGGATTGGTCTGAACGTTCCCTCTTTTTTGGGAACTATGAACAGATTGGAGTAGAACCCCATCCCTTGTTCTCTTAATGGAACAGGATGAATCACTCCCATTTTTAACAGGTCTTCTACACAATGTAAGAACGCCTGTCTTTTTATGTGGTCTGAAGACAACTGCGACTTGTGGAACCTTCCCCTTGGGGGAAGTCCCTTGAATTCCAGAAGATAACCCTGGGAGACTATTTCTAGCGCCCAAGGATCCAGAACATCTCTTGCCCAAGCCTGAGCGAAGAGAGAGAGTCTGCCCCCCACCAGATCCGGATCGGGGGCCAATATTTCATGCTGTCTTGGTAGCAGTGGCAGGTTTCTTGGCCTGCTTTCCCTTGTTCCAGCCTTGCATTGGTCTCCAAGCTGGCTTGGCCTGAGAAGTATTACCCTCTTGCTTAGAGGACGTAGCACCTTGGGCTGGTCCGTTTTTACGAAAGGGACGAAAATTAGGTCTATTTTTTGCCTTGAAGGGCCGATCCTGAGGAAGGGCGTGGCCCTTACCCCCAGTGATATCAGAGATAATCTCTTTCAAGTCAGGACCAAACAGCGTTTTCCCCTTGAAAGGAATGTTTAGTAGCTTGTTCTTGGAAGACGCATCAGCCGACCAAGATTTCAACCAAAGCGCTCTGCGCGCCACAATAGCAAACCCAGAGTTCTTAGCCGCTAACTTAGCCAATTGCAAAGAGGCGTCTAGAGTGAAAGAATTAGCCAATTTGAGAGCATTGATTCTGTCCATAATCTCCTCATAAGGAGGAGAGTCACTATCGAGCACCTTAAGCAGTTCATCAAACCAGAAATATGCGGCTGTAGTGACAGGGACAATGCATGAAATGGGTTGTAGAAGGTAACCCTGCTGAACAAACATCTTTTTAAGCAAACCTTCTAATTTTTTATCCATAGGATCTTTGAAAGCACAACTATCCTCTATGGGAATAGTGGTGCGTTTGTTTAAAGTAGAAACCGCTCCCTCGACCTTGGGGACTGACTGCCATAAGTCCTTTCTGGGGTCGACCATAGGAAACAATTTTTTAAATATGGGGGGAGGGACGAAAGGAATACCGGGCCTTTCCCATTCTTTATTAACAATGTCCGCCACCCGCTTGGGTATAGGAAAAGCTTCTGGGAGCCCCGGCACCTCTAGGAACTTGTCCATTTTACATAGTTTCTCTGGGATGACTAAATTTTCACAATCATCCAGAGTGGATAATACCTCCTTAAGCAAAATGCGGAGATGTTCCAATTTAAATTTAAATGTAATCACATCAGATTCAGCCTGCTGAGAAATGTTCCCTAAATCAGTAATTTCTCCCTCAGACAAAACCTCCCTGGCCCCCTCAGATTGTGTTAGGGGCCCTTCAGAGATATTAATATCAGCGTCGTCATGCTCTTCAGTAACTAAAACAGAGCAGCCACGCTTACGCTGACAAGGGTTCATTTTGGCTAAAATGTTTTTGACAGAATTATCCATTACAGCCGTTAATTGTTGCATAGTAAGGAGTATTGGCGCGCTAGATGTACTAGGGGCCTCCTGAGTGGGCAAGACTCGTGTAGACGAAGGAGGGAATGATGCAGTACCATGCTTACTCCCCTCACTTGAGGAATCATCTTGGGCATCATTGTCATTATCACATAAATCACATTTATTTAAATGAATAGGAATTCTGGCTTCCCCACATTCAGAACACAGTCTATCTGGTAGTTCAGACATGTTAAACAGGCATAAACTTGATCAGAAAGTACAAAAAACGTTTTAAAATAAAACCGTTACTGTCACTTTAAATTTTAAACTGAACACACTTTATTACTGCAATTGCGAAAAAACATGAAGGAATTGTTCAAAATTCACCAAATTTTCACCACAGCGTCTTAAAGCTTTGAAAATATTGCACACCAATTTTGGAAGCTTTAACCCTTAAAATAACGGAACCGGAGCCGTTTTAAGCTTTAAACCCCTTTACAGTCCCTGGTATCTGCTTTGCTGAGACCCAACCAAACCCAAAGGGGAATACGATACCAAATGACGCCTTCAGAAGTCTTTTATAAGTATCAGAGCTCCTCTCACATGCGACTGCATGCCATGCCTCTCAAAAACAAGTGCGCAACACCGGCGCGAAAATGAGACTCTGCCTATGCTTTGGGAAAGCCCCTAAAGAATAAGGTGTCTAAAACAGTGCCTGCCGATATTATTAAATCAAAATACCCAGAATAAATGATTCCTCAAGGCTAAATAAGTGTTAATATCAATCGATTTAGCCCAAAAAAAGTCTACAGTTTAAATAAGCCCTTGTGAAGCCCTTATTTACGATCGTAATAAACATGGCTTACCGGATCCCATAGGGAAAATGACAGCTTCCAGCATTACATCGTCTTGTTAGAATGTGTCATACCTCAAGCAGCAAGAGACTGCAAACTGTTCCCCCAACTGAAGTTAATTGCTCTCAACAGTCCTGTGTGGAACAGCCATGGATTTTAGTTACGGTTGCTAAAATCATTTTCCTCATACAAACAGAATTCTTCATCTCTTTTCTGTTTCTGAGTAAATAGTACGTACCAGCACTATTTGAAAATAACAAACTCTTGATTGAATAATGAAAAACTACAGTTAAACACTAAAAAACTCTAAGCCATCTCCGTGGAGATGTTGCCTGTACAACGGCAAAGAGAATGACTGGGGTAGGCGGAGCCTAGGAGGGATCATGTGACCAGCTTTGCTGGGCTCTTTGCCATTTCCTGTTGGGGAAGAGAATATCCCCACAAGTAAGGATGACGCCGTGGACCGGACACACCTATGTTGGAGAAATATAAGGCAAATAAATAGTTTTATTTTTTTTACAATTTAATTACATTGAGTGGAAAGTGGGCATAGATTGAGGTCACATGGGCTAAAATATTATGTGCAATATCTCGGAAATGAAACCGACACAAATGTTCTTTTTTGAGGCACAAATGAATAGTATATATTTTTTCATGATTTAATTACATAAAGTGATCAAAGATGAGGTCACATGGGCTAAAATATAAAGTGCAATATCTCTGAAATTAAACCGGCACAAATGTTCATGTTTGTAGCATAAATCAGCACAAAAACCCAGGGGCAGAACTTTTTTTTTTCATTTTCTGCAATGAGATTTTTTTTA